>NW_021604792.1:545562-576850 GCF_004785775.1 Grammomys surdaster
TCTCTCTCTCTCTCTCTCTCTCTCTCTCTCTCTCTCTCTCTCTCTCTTTCTCTCTCATCAGTACATAACTGATTCTAACAATCTCCAAATTTCCACACAAAGGAAGCATCAGTCAGTGGCCTGTATTTTTCCCTTTCCCTAGAACAGGTTTAAACCCAGAAATGTTTGTTTCTGCTAAACAAACAAACAATCAAAAAACATTAAATAAGTACATTTGTTTTAAAGTAAGCACAAGCATGGGTGCTGTCATTCAGCCCACGACATAAAAGTCCAAGAGCTATCTATCCGTCTGTGTGATCAACTCCCTTTCAGAAACAAACCAAACACTCACACCATATGGTGACTGATACATTTCTAAGGAATAGCTACCACTCATCCCTAGGATAACCCTAAAAGAAACCGATTACTATATCATAGGGACAGCCTTTCAACTTGAACATTATCCTCAGGGGATCATGGGTAGGTGTGAATTTAAATAGAAAAAAGTACAAATTCCTATTTAGAATGCAGAATCAGCTCCCCCAACCCCTTCAACAAATGTCAAACCTGGTGGAGAAAACTGAGGAGGAAAGACCTTAGTTGCAGCTTGTGTTTACATTTGGAAATGGTTCTCCTATACCATGCAGGGTAACTATCCCATGACACTAAAGACATTTGCCACCACCTCCCCCCAAATAAAAACTGCGAAATTGCTGCTAAAACTTCACCCCGAATTCCACTCCCTCTCCTCCTCCTTCCTCAAAGACACATATCTTAGCAGACTCTCTTAAGAGTCTGGATCAATATTTCCTGCAAACCCCGAGGAAGTCTCTTGAATTTCTCTCCGTTTAGGTGTTGTATAAATGCCCATGAGGAAGGTTACTTTTCTGAGTGAACAATAAAAGCATTGCGCCCAATGCTGTACCGTTCTAAAGTTCACACATAGCCCTAAAGTGTAAAACCTCAGTTCAGAGTTCAACTCAGGGGTGTGGAGCAACTAAAGTATATCTAAAGGCAGACTGGCCGCCTTCTGATGCTGTCTCTCCAAACAAGAATCACTGCAAAAACAGGAGCGGAGCACAAGTCCAGCGCCTGACCATCCAGGATGCCTTGCCTGGCTACTGAAACTTCTTTACTAGCTTATGGCGATGTTTACCTGGCACTTAATAAGAAACAAAATTTTATTATCTTTTAAACGACACGGAAATAGAGAAAACGCACGTGTTGAAAGCCGCTTTGCTATAAATAAATAAATAAGTTACTTCCAAAAATTCAGAGAGGGCAGAAATCGTTCAAGAAAGGCAGGAACTCAAAAACCAGGTGTAGTACATTTGAAAACATGGCCCAGCTGTGGAAGTCCGAGAAAGGCCATTCAGTTTTTTACTTTTTCCTGTTTTCTGTTATTCTGGGTGTAAACTACTCCAAGAGACCGAGAAGGGGCGAAAACAAGAAATCTTTCTTAGTAAGTTTAAAGTTTTACTGTTTGGCAGGCTGGCTTCTCGGCCGCCTGTGCCCCACTCCCTGCAACTCTGACTGTTTCAAGTTTCTCCGGAGCAACCCCAAAGGCGCAGCCACAGCTTACCTGCTCCCTGGGTATGCAGGGCAGGGAGGTCCTCCGGTGAGACTTGCCACTGCAGCCGGACATCTCGCCGGCCACCACCGAGCTGGACCGCCTCCTCCTCTTCCACCCCGGAATCTCTTCCTTGGTCCTCGCGCTCAACTGGGACCCAAACCGCTCCCTGGGCGGAGCCGGCCCGGAGCACTGCGGCAGGATCTGCTCGGCGTACCTGGCCAGCAGCAGCCCAAGCACGGCCGCCAAGTATGCCAGGTAAGGTCTCCAGGCGACCTTGAACCTCTCCAGAGAAACCAGGGCCACCGTCCTGAGCGCGCTAGTCAAGGCGACCATGAGGACGCCCAGCCTCAGCCTCAGCACCAGCCATGTCGCGCCACCTAGGCAGCTGAGCAGGACCCCCGCGGCGGGCAGCGACAGCAGGCTACCGTCCCCCACGCCCAAGGAGAGCTGCACCAGCGCTTCCCCGGCGCAGCAAGCGGCCAACAGCGCGACGGCCAGAGGCAGGCGCACCCCGGCGCGCAGCAGGCACAAGCCCATCCAGAAGAAGGCGCACAGGAGACTGAAGAGCAGCGCGGCCGGCTGCAGCCAAGGGCTGAGCTGCGCGCCGCCCCCGGGAGCACCTCCCCGAGGGCCCGGGAAGACGCCCCCTCGGGCTCCTTCCTCCTCCTCCTCCTCGGCCGCCGCCTCCTGACTTGACTCCAGCTCGCCTCCGACCTCCCCGCCGACCAGCCTCACCAGCAGCGCCAGCAGCACGGACAGGGAGCCGGCGCACAGCGCCGAGGAGAGTTGCGGCGAGCGCCGGAGCGGCTGCAGCGCCAGGGCTCCCCAACAACAGCCCGAGTCGGGAGGGGATGGAGAGGACGCGCCACAATGGCGGTGGTCCCCTCCGGCCACCCGGGTGGGACTCGCCCCTCCGAGGCCCGGCTTGGCCGGGTCTTGGGCGGCCTCGCCCCGCACTGCCATGCTGAGTGCTCTGCGGACAACCCCCACCCGTCCCACTCGCGGGTCCGCGCCCTTCTCGAGCCCACTCTCGGAATCACTTCTCCCGCATCTACGCGAAATTTCAGCCGGACAGAGAACTCAGGAGTGCGAGCTGAAGACTTCTTCTAGCAGGATCAGCCTTGGAATTTTCAATCTCTCTCTCTCTCTCTCTCTCTCTCTCTCTCTCTCTCTCTCTCTCTGTCTCTCTCTCTCTCCTTTCTCTCTTAAAAGTCCTCTGCTCCTCCCTCAGCCCGAGTTTATATCCTGCGGGGTCTCTTCCTACTTCGGGATTTTAACACTTGCCCAACACACTGGGTGCTCAGAAAACGCTGATACTGCCACAGCCAGGGGCACTGGGCGAGCTCAGGGCATCCCTAGGCGCTCAGGGCGGGCAGGCGGCTGGCCTCCCCTTCCCCCTCACCTCCCTCCTACCCACCCCCACCCCCACCGCAGCAAGCATATTCTCCCTCCCTCCCTCCCTCTCCCCCCCCACTCCCTCTGTCTCTTCCCCCCTTTCTCCTCCCCCTTTTTCTTCCCCTCCCCCTCTTCTTTCTCTCCCTCTCCCACTTTTCCTCTTTATCTCCACTCCCCTCTCCCTCTTTTCACTCTCTCCTTCGTGGATCTCACAACGCCCCTCTTGTACATGCGCGCACCGCGAGCTGCCCTAAGATGCAGACCCCTTTTTTTGCAGAGGTAGGAAGCAGAGCCTCCCAGCCTCTCTGTATCCAGTTCATGGCTAAGAGTAGGATGAAAGAGGAGAATGAAAGAAAGAGAGAGGCAAAGAGGGAAGAAGAGAAAGGAAGGAAGGAAGGAAGGAAGGAAGGAAGGAAGGAAGGAAGGAAGGAAGGAAGGAAGGAAGGAAGGAAGGAAAGCTGAGACCTATTGCAGAAGTTGCTAAGTTTCACCCAAGAACAAAGCCTGAGGAGAGACTACAGTATCAGAGATGAGGGCGAGCACTGGGCTGGTGGGGGAACCGGGTAGGAACAGGAAGAAAGTGAGGCTCTTTTCTTATTTTTCTTTAAAATCATCTTTCTTTTTGATGCATGGTGGCTGCTGTTTTTGCAAGGGAGAAACCAGTGGAACTGAGTGCTTAGAAACTCTGAACCAGGCCTCTGCAAGGGCCCAAGGATCTGCTTCTGACTGGGTTTTGAGGGAACTCCCTAAGATTGCTGGCTCAGGCACTGGAGGCACAGCTCAGGGCTGGACTACTCCATCCCTAGAGATGGGTCCTACCAGCTAAAGGGGGTGGGGGGCGACAGCCCTGATGCTGGGGTCTGTGGATGACTCTGATGGATGAAAGCTCGCATGCAGGCTTGCGTTCTTGAAAAAGGGCACTTCTGTCTGAGCTATTAAAGATCCTGGAGGTGAGAGTGTCCCCAGATAGCAAGAAACCCATTTCAATGGCTCTTTCACACCCTGCTCCAGATGGAAGGTCTCTGTTTGCAACAGAGAAGCCACACCCATCTTTTAAAGCTACATTTTAATTGTGTGTGTGTGTGTGTGTGTGTGTGTGTGTGAGAGAGAGAGAGAGAGAGAGAGAGAGAGAGAGAGAGAGAGGAGCCAACTCTCTCCTTTCCAGAGGACCAAGCTAAAGTCTTTAAACTTGATGGTAAACAGGTGACCTGCTACCCACTGAGGCATCTTGAAGGCTCAAATCTGTCTTAATGTTTCTCGAAGGGAAAAATCTCAGAGTTACCTAGTGCACAAAGCCAGTTTTTAAAAAACATACAGGCTGAAAATATAGAGAAAAAGGAAAAAAAGATGGCAAAGGGCTGGAGAGATGGCTCAGCAATTAAGAGCCTATACTACTTGTTCAGAGAACCCAAGGTGTTCCCAGCACCCACATCTGGTGGCACAGAGTCACCTGTATTTAACTCCAGTTTCAGGGGATCTGATGCCCTCTTCTGGACTCCATAGGTACCTGCACTCATACATGTTCACACATTGGGAATAAAAAAGACAGAAAGTATTTTAACTAATTTAAAAAATCTATCTGGGAGTGGCAACACATGCAACCCCAGGATTAACAAGGCTGAAGCAGGAAAACTGTGGGGACTTAGAAGCCAGCCTGTGATTCATACGGAATACTGGAGGAAAAGTGTACCCCCCCCCAACTCCAGTGCACAAGTATTGTTAGTCAACAGTTACTGTTTGTATGTGGTAAATTACACTATTTGCTGAGGTTCCTTTGCAGAGCTAGGAAGCCCAGCTAGTGAAGCACACCCACAATGAACAAAGCCCCTCTATTATTAATGACTACATGATCACATACCACAGTATGTGGCATTTGGAAAACCACTAAGCTAACTTTGTTGGCAGTTTATGCAAAAGAATTCCCAAGCTGCTCAGCAGATTCGGATGATGTCAAAGTGTTCCTGGAATTAGAAGCATAGACTCTTGCTCAGCTTGAACGGTGGCTGTCTGGGTTGTCATTTGTCTCTCACAGATAGTAATAAACTGATTTTTGTCTCAATTATCTTGGTGCTTCAGGTTAAAGTGAGTTTATAGCTTGGAGTACTTGAATAATTGCCTCAAAATGCCACTGTGTTTTGTGTGTAGAGATAGAGCAATAAAATATGCCAAGAGGAGACAGAGGAAATAAAATGGATTCATGGGGGCAGTGGGAAAATGTGGCTTAAGTTGTAGATTCCTTTTTATGGGAAACAGCCTACTGCGGTCCCAGCTGGGCATTCGCAAAGCATTAGGCATAAACGAACAGGAGGGGGTGTGACCAGGCAGTCAGCTCCTTTCTGTCACATGTCCAGAACTGCGCCACTGCCCAAGAGCATGTGTTGGGCAGCTAGTCAGTGGTAGCATCAGCACCATCTGTCTAATAATTAAGGAAACAGGAGTAGCATTGCTTTTGCTGAAGAAAAAGCGAGCCCCCTCATACACACACACACACTTCCATGAGTTTCCATTTTACCCATGATTCAGCTGCCAGAGCCTACCTGGGACCCTTGAAAGTGAAGAACCTGCTGCCTCTTGACATGGGGAAAGCACATTAAATCGGAAATCTGAGCATATGTTGTTAAGCTTGCAGTGGTGGGGTGGGAAAGCAGAGATGGGAAATGAAAGAATATTTCCATTTTCTCCATCTTTTACTTCCACACCCATCTAGTTTTTCAGGAAAAATAATGGCATATGATCATCAAAACAGGGCTCTCACAAGGTTGACAGTTTGAAAGCTGTCGTCAATGGACAAGTGAGAACTCCGTAGATAAAGAAAATCACTGCACAAAGCTCCATGGACCGAAACTCAGGAACCACATAAAGATGGAAAGAGAGACCCAGCTCTTCAGATTTGTCTCTGATTGCCACACGTGTACATGGCAGATGAATGGCCACCCGTGGACATCGCTTTCATGTTACAAATAAAAGTGTTACAGTAAAACACATGTCATTTACTAACAGTAAAACATCACAGAATCTGTATTGATGGCATCAGAGCTGGTCATTAGGGTAAAAAGAAACAATGCTCTGATACCTGGCTTTCTTCCCATTTTTAAGAAAAATTACAATCAGAAAGTTAGCTGTCCCACTCAAAGAAAAGAAGGTCCATTTTTCTGCCTCTTAGCATTCAGAAACCCAAGGAAGGCATTGAAAACCAGCCAAATGCTCTTGCTAGAAACAGAAAGCTGTAGGGATAGACAGGATAGAAGTAGGGAAGTGAATGGTAACTAGCAATTATCAGTCAGCTGAGTTAAATGAGGCAGACCACAGACTATAAGATAGCTTTGAAGCAGCCACATATAAATACTGCCCTTAGAAACAGGTAACCATTCCTGATTCCAAAAAGTGACCACACAACTAACAAACAAGAAAAAGATAGCCCACTCATAGGTAAGAGAAGAAACTGTCAGAATGCCCTCCACTTAGCCAGGTGCAGCCAATGTGGTTTGATTGGTTCTATGTGAAAATGTTTTGCACTTTGCCAGATATAAATATACTCAAGGGGATGATCCTGAACATTTTGAAAGTTTTCATTCCTCTGTGTGGCTCGGTTTGTTCTCTAATACCTCTCTGAGCTCTATGCATTTACCATGAGCTGACACTGAGTGGCTAAACTCAGCAGTACCTTGCCTCTCTACACTTCCGCCTACACACTCAGTTTTCGGCCATCCTTTCTCATCTCTGGAAAGAACACATTGCCCTTGACTCTTCCTTGATTACCTTACTATACTTCCAAACTATTAACAAAATCACTTGCTTCTATTTCTCTAAGATGAGCTGAATATCTCTCTTCTTTGCACCCCTTTTACAGTAACCAAACAGAAGTTTATTACCACCTCCAGCTAAGATGGTTGCAATAACAACTGGTCTTGCCTTCCTTTTTCTATGGAGCATAATGAGAGTTCAAATATATAAATGAAATGATGGTGTATCCCTTGCTTAAACCTGTGTTCCTCGTTGCACAACAGACTCCAAAGGCCTGGGGACAAGCTACAAAGTCCACCAAGATCTTTCCAGCCACTGAAGTCTGACCTTCTGACCTCTTCCTGTTCTGTTATTCCCTAGTACTGCCCCAACTGTTACAATATCCTCCATTCACTTTGTGTAGCAAAACTATTATATTTTAAGTAAATATGACCTCTAGATTTTACTGTCTTCCCGACAAAGTCTGCTTAGACACTTAGCCTTCCTCTTTCTTCTCCCAGTTTAAAAATATTTCTGGTACTCTGTTCAGGAACTTTTCCCCTGTGCCCATGTATTTGAGGCTCTTCCCCACTTTCTCTTCTATTAGTTTCCATGTATCTGGTTTTATGTGGAGGTTCTTGATCCAGTTGGTCTTGAGCTTTGTACAAGGAGATAAGAATGGATAGTTTCTGTCTCTTAATACCAACTCTTCTAGAGCTGCAGTAAAGCTCAACAAACTTGTCAACATCAATAACCCCTGTACCTCTTTCTACTGGATTTGCAAATATTGTAATCCTCAGAAAACCGAGTTTTTGTATAATAATATAAATAGTATGTATGTCGCTGAAGTCTCCAAGATAATGAAAAATTGTTTGTTTTATTGTGAACTCAGCTTGCTTTTGACTTACCTTTATCCTAACTAACAGAAAAGAAAGTTAATAAATCATACAAGTACTGGTAAGGGATCTGAAAGCGTTTATATTGCTAGTGTAAATGGTTGTATTTAACCATGAATCCTCTTCTCTGCCTTAGCAACAACTTCAAGGAAAACTTAAATAAACCTGCATCTGGTGCCTGAGACTCCCGCCATATCTCGGACACATCCTGAGTAGACATTTTCAGTGTAAATGTGAGTAAATGGTGGTTGCACGGTAGACTTCAACCTACCTGGTAGGTTGCCTGACCTGATTTCTGCCCAATGATACTAAACCTTAAAATAATCCTAATTTCTACATGTAAGCAATACATGTAAAAAGACCTGACTTAAGGGGGCTTGGTCCTGTCTTCTTCTTTGAGGCAATTGATTTTGAACATCTCTTCCCCTATACTTTGGATGCACCTTGCCATGATAGGATGTTCAAACTTAAGAATGATTTTCTCTTTTCTCAGAACATAGTTATGGAGACAAATGGGTGGGTTAAACTTATCTATCACTATCTTCTTTTGTCCTTCTACAACACTGAAATCTAACATAGGTATTATTTTATCTGCAAGAGTTCTCACGGCATTCACACCGTTCCTTTTATGCAAGAGACAACAGAATGCTTAGATGCATTCTATTGAAGGCACAGGGACATTGTTGGTCTCTACAGTTAATTCTCTCTTGTATTTGAAATCTACCCATGCTCCTAAAATTTAATAGGATGCTTTGAACTAACTTCTCACGTAGGAGGAAATGCTAAAGGGCAGGCAAACACGTATAATTAAGCAGTGGTAGAGAGGGAGAGAGAAAGAAAGAACACAGATAATTTACTCACTGAATATGTACTCTTGAGTGGTCCATCCCCCATGCTCACTTCCTTCACGGCACGCCACAGAGAAAGCACATTCAAACTTAGAAGGAAATTATAGAGCAGATGCGAAAATCATTCATAAAAAGAACATATTTCAGAATGTGAAACATTCTGAAACATCCCAGTATAACATCTATATTGTGCTTGGCAGCTTTAAACGTAATTTTGTATTTACATTTTAATTTTTTATAATTATTCTAATTAATTTTCACAAAGGATAGGATGTCAGTGACAATTTTATTAGTATCATTATTTCATATAAAAAGAAACCAAGATACAGGAGGATTGAGATTCACTTAAGCTGGTAAAGCAGCAAAGACACAACAACTCAAGTCTGATTCTTGATCTCAAACTGGCCATTAACCCATATAATAGAGCCTCAGTCCCCTCCTGATCGAGAGGAGGCCATCTGATTCCCAAAAATATCTGCCGTAACATCGAAAAGTTCAAGCATCGCAGTTTGTCTTTCACCTAACCAAAATCCTTACAGCTTGAAAGTTCCCGAGGTGAGAAATCTCACTACTTTTCTTTTATTTTTTCTTTTATTTTTAAGATTTGTGCGTGTCAGAGCACGCACGCACGCCCGTCCGCATGCACGCTCAGACGCATGCACATGCGCACAATGTGTTCCATGAGCCTGCAGATACCTGCGGAGACCGGAAGAGGACGCTGGATCCTTTAGAACTGACGTTAAGGCTGTTCTGAGCTTCTGTGTAGGTGCCGGGAACTAAACCCAGATCATCTGCAAAAGCACTAAGTGTTTCTTGACCCGTGACTCATCTTTGTTGTTGTTGTTGTTGTTGTTGTTGTTGTTGTTGTCGTTTACTTAACCAAGATAAAATTCAGGGCTGGCAAGATGACTCAGCCAGTAAAGGTGCCACACAAGCCTCAAGACCTTAGTTTAATCCTTGATTGCTGCATGATGGAAGAGGAGAACCAATTCACACACCTCCTCTGACTGCCACAAGTGCAATCTGATATGCATGTCCATAAACACACACATACACACACTCGCACAAAAACACATTCACACACACAAATGCACACACACTCATACATAAACACACACAAGCACACACTCACTTATACACACACAAACACACACACTCAAACACAACCACATACACATATACAAACATACAAACACAAACACACACTAACTCATACACAAGCCTGCACATACACTCATACACATACAAACATACGCATACACACAGTCACACAAACACACACACACAAGCACATACACATATACAAACATATAAACACACACACAAACACACTCATACACACACAAACATGCACATACACACAAACACATGCTCACACACACAAACACACTCAAAACTCACAAAAATTCACACACACACACAACACACATACACACACAAGCACACAATCATATACACACATACATATACACAAACACATTCACTCAACGCACATGAACACACTCACATACACATAAGCATATACACACACAAACACATACACAACCACACACACATACACACTACACACAGCTTATACATCATGAAGCTCACCCCGTGAGACAGACACTGCTATGCTGATGGCATATTCACAACACCATGAGTCCATTTCTTGCATGACTCTCGGTCATCTCTGCTAAAACAAGCACTGTGCTCACTTGCAAACACTTCTTACTTCACACTCCCCCAGACCCAGCCAATTACTATCTGACTTCCAGCTCTATGGATTTAACTACTAGGATACTAATTCTTTATAGTGATAAAATAGTAAATATGTGGCTGTTCATATCTGACTTCTTTCCCTTAGTGCATTTTTAAAATTCCTCCATAGTGCAGCATGTGTTAGTATTTTATGGCAGAAAAATCTTCCATTGAACCAATATAATACTATAGGAGTACTTTATTCTCCCGCTGCCGATTGCTCAGCACTGATGGCTGAAAATCTCTTCTGTTGTTTGGCTTGCACATTCCTTCCTCTGTAACATCCTGTCTACATTTTGATGAAGCCTATTTAATCTTTATTATTTTCCTCTCCTGAGTGTGTTTTTGTCATTATAAAAACCCATTGCCAGATCCAGGCGGTGAAAATTTGTCCTGTTTCCTCCTACATGTTCTGTATTTTTAGTTCTGACATTTAGATCTTTGGTCCACTTTGAGATTATTAACTATTTAAAATTTCAGGTGTGTGTGTGTGTGTGTGTGTGTGTGTGTGTGTTGCATATGCATACATGCAGATGTGCACACCCATGTTCGAGTAAACGGAAGCAGGAGGACAACATCCTGGTGGCTTCTTCAGTCTCTTCTCCTCTTTATCTTTGAGATAAGGCCTCTCATTGAATCTGTAGTTCACCTTTCTGCTAGACTGGGTGGCCAAGGAGTTCTCAGTATCTACTTTCTCCGTGCCATGCTCTACACTAGTGTCAGAGACATTCACCCCTGACCTCATTTTGAGGGTGTTGGTATCTTAACACAAGTCCTCATGCTTGAACAGGAAGCACTTTATGAATTGAGCCATCCCTCCTCCCCAGTTGTGAGTTTACTATTGTTGATGATGTGAACCATGACTCTGGTTCCATTCCTCTGTGTATGAATGAATATCTCGCCATCTCAACACAGTGTGTTGAAAGATTATTTTTCCTCGGTGTATTTCTGTAGAGTCCATCTGCCTCAGAGGCTGATGGGAACAGGGGGATTGTTAAGCTTAGGGGGCCTTCCTTTCTCTGCATGAATTGGCCTTGCCTCAAATACCCTTCTTATTGTCAATGTTGGACAGAAGGTAGGACTATTACTTCCTCTACCCTACAGCATGCCTAGTGCAGTCTTTATGAAACCGTATTGATTTTCCAAACAATATGATTATTGTTCCTTCCCCATGCAACCCCATGTCTGCTTGTCAGTTAGCATGACTCTGGAAGCTCCAGTCCTGTTTTGCTAATGCAAAACAAGCAGATGAAACAACTACTGTTTTCTGTTTTCTTTTTCTTTGTTGCTGTCTGTTTCTTCTTGTTTTTCCTTTTATTGAAAATAGACTTCTTTCTCAAGTAATGTATCCTGATTACAGTCCCCCTTCTACTCCTCCCACTTCCCTTCTCATCCAGATCCACCCCCCTTTCTGTCTCTGATTAAAAAATACACGTTTTATAAGGGAATATAAGGTAAATGTAATTACATAAAATAAAACCTAACACATCACAATAGGACAAAGCAAATAAACAGAAAGAAAAGAGCCCAGGACAAGCATAAGTAACAGATCCATCCAACCATAGAGATCCATTCAGTAAACCCATAAAAACACCAAAGTGAAAGCCATGATATATACCCAAAGGGACTGTAGTGTAAAAAAAATAATTGTGTGTGTGTTGTGGCGGAAGATGTGTATTTTCATTTCAGTTCATGTTTTTATATTCATCCTAAAAGAACTGGAAACAACATCTTCAGTGTTCTCCAGCAGTATCCACACTGTTACTGATTGTATCGTTCCATGTGATTACCTAAAATGTTTAAAAATAGATTTCAGGAAAAGATAGCTTTCCTATTATAGTTTATGAACTAACAACCAAGAGCCCCATCTATGAAACAGCCTTCCTGCTGTCTTAGATATTTAAAAGCATACTTTAATATTTTATGTATTGTGCAGAAGTTTTTCTTTAAAAGCAATGCTTGAAAGTATTTAAAAATGCTTTTATTCTTTGCTTTCATACCCCACATAGTCACATAGCTTGTGGTAAAATACAGGAGCTTAGTTAGGAACACAGACAAAAGTGTCCTGTTTGGATAAACATACAAAAATAGACACAGGAGTTTTCAGTGCTTCATGTAAGGCAAGCCTGAGTCCAGCCCAACTCCAGATTCCTTGAATCCAGATTTCAAGAAATCTAAATAGGCTGTCCCTCGGTGAGCATCCTACATCCTGTTATTTGATGATTAATTTTTCTTACACCTGTATTTGATCTCACAGAATCTAGAGTTGTTTGTTGTAGTGTCCAAAGCATCAGCTTCTAAATAGCTAAAATAGCTATGACTGTGTCTGATTAATGCATTATATGGGATGCTTACAAGTGGAGTAAATGTGTTACAATACAGCATTTTTTTTAACAAGAATCACATCCACAAACTATAGAAAGATAATAATAAGTGTCTGTAAATGGCTTGGTATTTATTCTTGCATATTAACACACACACACACACACACACACACGGAGAGAGAGAGAGAGAGAGAGAGAGAGAGAGAGAGAGAGAGAGAGAGAACACAAAGTGATTAATGCTGATTATTTATTTCCCTTCCTCAACATGAAGTTCAGACAAGACAGCATTATCTAGAGTCCTGGACCTGACCCCCACCCGCTCAGGATGTTAGGGGAGAATACCTCTTAGCTCATCCAGAGTCTTCTTGCCTGAAACTGTGAGGCATGCCTTTCACTCTCCCTAAACCACAGAACCATGGTAACTTTCCACAGAGATGGCAAATTACATATAAAACTTAGGTGCAAGGATTTCTTTTAGCCCCAAATCTAGAAATGGGCTGTATGAATAGTAAGACGGTCAAGTGATACGGGAAAGAAAGAGAGGTGTCACATGGACAGATCTATGAGTGTGGAAGGATTTTATTTCTTAATTTTCATAGTTCTCTCTCTCTCTCTCTCTCTCTCTCTCTGTCTCCCCGAGTTTTCCAAGGATCCATCAGTGAGACATTTTGGGCATTTACTATAAAGAGTTAGTATTCTATCACTACTTTGGTTATTGGTATGTAATTAATGTTGCAGACAAACTTGCATGGCTCACCTAACTGAGAATTCTGGAAAGAATCGAGTAGAGAATGCCTCCAGTTATTATAAATTGAAAGTACTGTTATCAATCACCACATGTCCTGTTCCATCATCTCAAATATCACTTGTTTAAATGTCTAAATTAAAGCACAAGAGAGACCTGCAAAGAGCTATTTATCTCATTGGCTTGTATTAACATCTGAAGGGTCCTTCAGTTTATCCTTACTCTATAGTGAATTTTGTAAGAAGAATTTTTTTTAATCCAAATACACTCACACACTAACTTTTTTTTTTTAAAAAAAAGGCAACTAAAACAGGTGTTTTAATTCTCTAGTTCATAAAAGAAAAGTTCAAACTCATAATATAAATCCATATATCTGAATTTCTCCCATAGAGATCTAAGCCACCTTCCTACAGGATTCTCATACCCTCTTTTTCTGCCTCTTAACATGAAGTTAATATTGCCACCCAACTAGAACCAGATTGTAGAACACAAGGATATACCCCTAACCTTATAAAACTACCCTGGAATTTTTAATGAGCGCAAGTGGTCAGAACCTCAGTCTTGTATCTCATCCAATAGATGGTTCTCTTGTAGCAGTGTACTCTGTAGCTTCAGGTTGGGAATTGGCCCAAGACCACCTTGGGATGGAAGAGGGCCACCTACTGACTCACCACCACCACATCCTGCGGCATCTTCCATCCAAGTCTTCCCTGGGCCCACCCCTGATGAACTCCCAGGGTCTGAGAGATCCAAGGTTTAACGCATTCCATTACAAAATTTAAATTTCCAGTCTCTGGCTTTTATATAACATTTCAAAATCAACATCTTTATTATTGGTAGCCTTTTTTTATTATTTTGAATTTTTATAACACCTACTTTTTTCCTTACTGGGAAATTCCAAAGAGGCTACTGAATGCCATTACCACACAGGCAGAAATCTTCACAACACCTCTACGAAGGAGGTGTTAACTGAGAGAGAAAGAAAGAGGGCTCAACATCCCTTCCTCGCAGAACTCTGATCCTAGTCATCAATGAATGAAAATACAGCTAGAGTCCAGTGGTCACTGGAAGAAATTGGCATGTATTTTCTCAGCTGCCTTTAAATGAAAATGGCCATAATTTAACCGATCTATTTGAGCTGATGGCTAAAATAAGATCTCTCCTGTACCCAAGCAATAGAGCCCAGCAGAGTCTGAACAGACAACTCTCTGTTAGCACAAGTTCTGCTCTGTCCCTGGGTATTTCAAAACCAATCACATTGCCTGCCACCTTTCTCTGCCCTCAGTAAAGAGATTCTGATGGGGAGGTTACCAGATTACCTTTCTTTTGTGTTGTTTCCTCTTCACTGGCTTGGGTTCTCCCTTATGCAAAAATTGTGATGACCAAATAATAATGTCCCATGAGGGAAAGAAAACTGGCTTGAAGAAATGGGCATGGTCCAGATATCAAAACAGATGACACAATATGATTTTGACTTTAACAGAAGAGCACGGTGGCAGTTGATCCTGAACTTATGTCTCCTTTTGTAAGGGTTTTTGTAATACTCTAAAATGCATTGCTGGTTCTCCTCTTATATCCCAGTATATTATAGTTTCTTGTGTCATTGACTTAATGCCAAGACTTAATGGTGGATGAAGCAGAGAGGCTCACACACCCTGTGACAGGAGATAACAGTGCTAGCTTGACAGGACATTGGACATCTGGGGAAGAGAGAGGAAGTAACATCCTCTGCCCTAGGACACAGTCAGGATATCACTACAACTAAGTCTGACAGCTGTCAAGTCATACTGTGCAAATCAGGCTAGAAGTAGGAGGCAAAGAAATAAAAAAAAATCACTGTGCTGATTATAATACAGAAGAGAGAGGGTTGTCACTGCAAAGCATAAGCAGTAAGGAATATGACTGAACTAAGAATTCATTAAGGTACCTTTTGGTATTTGCATCCCATGTGGTAGCCTGATAAAAACCAGGACAGTTTAGAAATTAGATCCCCTGCCCCCACACATCTAGGTACATGCTACCCAACTAAGCCACAGACTGGCCAGCAATAGTGCAGACTAGAAGAAAACAGCAGAACAACTTGTAGAAGAACAAGCACTGAGGACCACTTAAGACCCAAAGTCACATGTGCTCCCTAGATTTACATAATGGCTTAGCTCACCGATCCTTCTTCTTCTGTATTTGGTGTCTTTAAGTGTGCATGTGTGCATATGTGTGTGTGTGCCTGCAAGTGTGACCAAGTGTGTGCATGTGTGTATTCTGTGTGTATGTGTGAGTAGAAGTGACACTGGCTTGGCTAGTCTTTTACAGATTAGTGACAAATTATCTTACTTCAAAGCCTGGGGTGAATGAAGCTGTACAGGTAGCCAAGGGACACACTGTAGCAGGGTTATTTGTAACCCTTTGATCAGATCTCAGCTCTGCTGGAAAAGCTGTAGCTCCTCCCTGCAAAAACAGACAAGGTCTTTGTCTGGAGTCTTTCTTCATCCACACATGATGAATTCTGAAGTCTTCTCAGACCCAGCTGCAGAAGAGAGAAAAATTGTAACAATAAGAAATTCCAAAAGTGCAGGAATGAGAGCCCTTCACTTTGCTCCTTCATGTTGCTTTGGCAGAAGACAGACAGCCATGTAGAAAGCTTTACTAGAAATTTTAAAGAATTTATTAGTAAGTAATAGAAAGCTTTACTAGAGAGGCAAGCATGGAACACAGATAGAGAAGCAACTTCGGGAAGAAAGGAAAAGGGTTGAACTAAACAGATTTGGAAATAAACAGATTCAGAATTGATTTGGCATCGGTCAAAGCTGCATCCAATGGGAAGGAAGGGTGATGCCCAGAGTACAGTCTAAAGAAATGTCGCATTATAGAAACAGAACTTGCTTTCCTCAAACGCTCTTTTTCCGTGAGCAAGAACAGACCACAGTGACAGACAGATGGTACTCATGTGACCCTCTGTGAGCTCCTGAGCTGCTCATCCATGTCTCTGGATCCCATTCTCTAGCCAGCACCTCCTGTCTCCATCTGCAGGCTAACATTCCATTCAGCAAAGCATTTTACTACTGACTTTAGTCCTTTTGTGATTTATTAGAAACAGGGTTTTAACTGTCAGGTGGGCTTTGAATTTACTATGTAATCCAAAATAACCTCAAATGTCTGATCCTTCTGCCTCTACCTCCCAAGTACTAGGAATACAGATATAAACCATCCCATCTGGGTTTTGCATTGGTGGGGATCCAGCTGAGTGCTTTGTGCCTGTTAAGACAGAAAGACACAAAGACACAAGTGAGCTACAGCCCCAGTCCTCTGTCTTAGGTTGTGATCTTCTTAAGTTTTGCACTTTAGAAATCTGGCTACCCACTTACAGAGCATAATTGGGTATCAATGACTGGAACAGTCTGAGGACCCATTCACTCCCAAACTAACTTACCCTTGCCCTTCTCTGAGCCCCAGAAAGTCTGAGCTAGATAATAATTACTGGTGTGATAAGAGCCAAACAACTTAAACTGGTTTGTTTCTATGTTCCTAGAATCCAGGTGAGAAAGTCCTCAATTGGTACAAACCTGGCCCCCAGACTATAGTCAGAAGAGCTACCTAAGTGTGTTTTTAAAATATACGATCATCGTCACAACAAAATGGCTATGTCAGAATATACCAGGGACCTGCCTGCTATAGTTTGATTTGGAATGTCCCCAGGTACCAATAGATTAAGAGCTTGGCACTTATCTTGGTATTATTCAGAGGTCATGGGACCTTTAAAAGATGGGGCCTAATAGGCAGACATTATATCACTAGACTGTGGTCTTGAGGAGTGTAACAGGACCCCAATGTCTTCATGTTTGCTTTGTAAGTCATGAACCAAGGGGGTTGAAACTGTCACACATGCCTGCCATGTGACAGTAGACCTATACTAGAGCCAAAACATCATGAGCTGAAACCTCCAAACTGCTGACCAAAGTAAACCTTCTCTATTATTTAGCTAGTCAGCTCAGGCATTTTGTTATAGTAAAAGAATATTGACTACCATAACACTTAAGAAGCAAATTAAAACATGGTGACCTCTTTACCTCTCTAACAGGATATAAAACAGAAAAGGGATTGATACTTGAGGAGCTTGCTTGTGAGAATGGGCTGGGTGGGTCAGTAAGGTGCTTGACCCCCAAACAGACACAAAGGTAGGAGGAGATCACCAATTCCACCAAGTGGTCCTTTGACTGACACATCTTGCTCCTACAATAGAGAGGGGGCAAGAGAAATGTGTGATACCTTCTCTATAATAGGAAGAGTCTTGACGTGTGTGTGTGTGTGTGTGTGTGTGTGTGTGTGTGTGTTTGAGTCTGTGTGAGAGTGTGTGTGAGTGTATGAGTGTGTACGTGTGTATGTGTAGTTGTATGTGAGTGTGTGTTTGAGTGTGTGAGTGTATGTGAGTCTGTGTTTCGAGTGTATGTGAGTAAATGTGTGTGTGTGTGAGAGTGTGTGTATGTGTGTGTGTGTGTGTGTGTGATATTTCTATATATGATACAATAACAGAAGGGGGACTATAGAGGGAGACCAGAACAAATGTGGGGGACACAGGAAAGTAGAAGGTGGGGTAGGAACAAGCAAAGCACAATGACATATATACATGAAAATGTTATAATGAAACCAGTTGTTTTGTACTCTAAATAGAAAAATTGATATATGTCTTAAGAAAGCTGAAAAAAATGGGGCCTAGAAACGAAGTCTGATAGGTCTAGTAGCTGGATAGCATGATGAAGTCCTGGGTTTCAATTCCAACACTGCATGAAGTGAGTGTGGTGGTAAAGGTCTCTAAACCCTGCACTAGGAAAGGAAGGGCTTGAATTCAGTTTTTGGCTGCACACTAAGTTAAAGGCCAGCCTGGGTTCAAAAAAGAAGAGACAACGGGAAGGGAAGAGAGGGGAGGGGAGGGGAGGAGAAGGGAGGGAGGGAGGGGAGGAGAAGGGAGGGAGGGAGGGGAGGAGAAGGGAGGGGAGAGGAAGGGAAGGGAGGGAAGAAGAGAAAAGGGAGGGAAAGGAAAGGGAGGAGAATGGGAAGGGAAAGGAAGGGAGAGGAAGGGGAGGGGAAGGGAAGGAAAGAGAAGGAAAAGGGAAGAGAAGAGAGAAGGATACTGAGGATAAATTCAGTAGATACAGTATATATCTGTACTACATTTAACAGCTGAACATTGCCAAGGAGGTAACATGCTGAAGAGAGCTGAAAAGTTTCAAAGAGCCTGAGAATAAAGCATTACCCAACTCACCAATTCCCCCTGAGGCCATAGAACAATGTATTTATGCTATTGAAGTGCAAGTTCTTGTGAGAAACCTTTAAATATTCCAGAAGGAACGAACAACTCCTCACCTGAGTGTTCATTTCCTCTTCCCCTTGGTCTAGGGCCTAAATGTGGTCTGGGAAACAGGCATGGTTCAGATTTTTCCACAGCCTTCTTGACCTGCACATGTTGGCTTGCAATGAAGCAAACCCCTATCCTGGCAAACTGGAAAAGCCATAAATATTTTTGGCAGAGGATAGCCTTAAAATAAGATGAGAAATTTTTTTTATTTAAAGATCACATAACACTGGTCCAAGTGACATACACTGAGGCAAAGAGCTAGAAGATATTTTTAAAGCAAATATTCAGGGATATAGAGAAATTTCTCACACTAATCCATGTCAGAGACGCAGCTGAAGACCCAGACTGAGGGCTCCGTAGTAGAGTTTGTTTCTCAGAGAGCTTAGGAACAATCCCAGAGGCTGTCAGATAAAATGACAAGGTGCTGATCTGTCTTTGCCACTCAGAAATGGGCCATTAAGACTTGCCTAAGAGGTGCTGGCCCAGCATTAAAAAGATTCTGAAATGGGTTCACAGGCACTTCATCAAACTAGGAATGATGGCGCATGTCTGCTAGCCCATACCTAGGGAGGTAAAGACAGGCGGATAGGGAATTCAACATTATCTTTGGCTACGTAGAGAATTTAAAGTCAACCTGAGCTACAAGAGACCTTGTCTCAAAAACTAAAAAGGACGGAAGGGGAATGAAAAAGAGAAGAAGGGAGAGGAGCAGAAGAGGATTGGGGAGTGTGGAGAGAAGAGACGGAAAGGAAGGAGAAGAGGAGGAGGAGAAGAAAGGACAGGAAAACAAGCCTCCACCCTGAGCAGGCTTGAAGTCTAAAATTGGGAACATCCTGGAGACTGGTGATTTCCAAACCTTTGTTCGTAATCACCTGGAAAATGGAGCTGGCCCTAAGCCTCACAGTTTTGATTCTCGAGGTTAAAGGTTGGCCTGGACATTTGTGTATCTAATAAATATGCTATCCATTCTAATGGCTGCAGGACCACGCATGAGGGTCTACTGTACCCAAAGGGCATGTTCATCCTAGTGAATATTTAAAGAAAGAGAAGCTCAAGGCCCCATTCACACATACTTATTCTTGATACATTCACTGGAATCTTTTAGCAGATTTATTTACATGCTGTTCAGGTGGCTGAGTATTAATGACTCATGACCCCCATGTTTGAAATATGGGAAGGCAACTGAGAGAAACGGGAATGAAGAGAAGGCCCACGCTGATAGCTCATTCACTTTTTAACTTGCTTGTAAGACTATGCTGACCATGTTGGGGAGCATTTCTTATCCCCTTGCTTCTCAACAAATGATGGGATTGCTCTTCCATCTTTTGTACTGTTTAAAAGCATAGGGGATTTACCTTGAGTTTTCAATCCCTCCTTTCACTCCACACAGGCAGCCCACTAACCTTACCTTGAACAGTGTATTCCACCTCTCTGGTCTGCTCATTGGTTCAGGTGTCTAGGTGGGCTAATTTCAGCCACTGGAATTCATAACAAGATTCAGTACTTTAAGAAAAAGTTATCGCTTCATGTGTTGGGTGTGAACTCAGATTCTGTTTGCAAATCATAGTCAGGAATAATGATGTCTGTCTTTGATCCCAGCATTCAGGAGGTTGAGGCAGGAGGATCCAAATTCAAGATCATTCACATCAACAGCTTGGGCTACATTGAAACCTTGTTGGAAGAATGTAGCAGGATACTTATTCTCCTACATTGTATTCCCAGTGGAGCTCAGTGATTAGGCAGTAGAAGAAGAGGTGGAGCTGGGAGCAGAAAAGAGGAAGAGGAGGGGAGTAAAAGAGGAAAGGGAAGGAGAAATAGAGGAAGGGGAGAAGAAGAAGGAGGCTATCAGCCATGGGGAACCACTGATGGGTCAAAAGATGTCCTGGGTAGCAACTTCTATCAAAAGGTTAGAGATTGGGTGACAACTCTAATTGTGTGGGCATCTTGTTGGTTGATCATTTCTAAATATATGAATCCTTTAGATAATCATTAAGCTTTGAGAGTCTCATTTCCACCAGGTACTGCAAGGATGACAGATATTGTCTGGGGTTCAGCAGAGCTTTGTGGATGCAGCATGGTGGATTGGCAGAGCCATCTCCCACACTGGCGTCTTGTGGGTGCCAGGGCCTGTGCATCTAGCTTGCTGGGAGCAGCAGCAGGAACATGGTTGCTGCCCGGAAACAAGCCAGACCAGGTGTGAGTTTTAAATATCACCTGTTACAAGTGACGCACCAACTTAGGGCAAAAACTTCACTAGAAATTTAAGACTATTCTCCCTGAGAGTTAAAGTTGTATTTTTTATTTTCTTTTAAAGAAGAATGAGTGAGTGAATAGTGCTAATATGAGTCTCGTGACTCCAGCAGGGGAACTTTGAACAAAGAAACTGCTTTCAGGCAGGTCCCCTACTGAGAGAAATTGCAGGCTGCTCTGAGTCAAGAGAGGCAAATGAATAAGCCTCCGTTTTGGAGCAGTTACTGATTTAACTGTGAATTTACACTATAGGGATTATTTGCTTTAAGGGAAGAATTTATAAACAGATTTGTCCGAATCATTTGTGAGGAATCAAGCTCAGGGTTTGGAACTAAGATAGGGAAAATTGTCACTAACTCCAGGTACGGAGTACAGTGATATTCATTGCCTGCATTGATCAGGTAATATAACTTCTCTGGCTCCTATAGAGAGACCTACAGATAAATAGATAAATAGATAACTAGAAGGCTGCCCTAGACAGAGAGCCAAACAGATAGATGGTATAAATAAAAAGCTGCTCTAGGCAGAGAACCAAACAGAAAGATAGTGTAAATCAGGTGTATTAAGTTGGTCTAAAGTTACACTGCCTCACAGAATACTCGAGTTCTGTCTAATGTGGGTCCCATAGGAATTCTAGGTTAATTTCCTGCTTGGCAAAATAGGAAAGGCCCCAAAATAGTCATATACAGTATCTCAGTTACTTCATTTCTTTTAGATTGTGTAGTTACAGTTTTCCTCTGGAAAAAAAGGTCAAGATAAAGGTTTTTCTGGTTACTGGCTCAAGGATATTCTGATTTGGGAAAAAGGTTTTGTCTGTGTATTTTCAGAAGAGGTCATTAAGGTAGTTATACCTGCCAGAATTATATGGATCAGACATGACAGAGGTAGGCCTCCAGAAGACTAGATTCCAGAGAATCAAACAAAAAATTATCTTGATACTAAAATTTGTTTTGAGATTTGTATATTACAGAATATATAGCCTTGGTGAATGAATCTCCTCCTCAGAATATGCTGAACTGACCTACTTGAACTCCTGATGTCCTGGACTTCCAGCTGGATCCAGTTAAGACACAGATATCAGAGGCTTATCAATGGCTGGTGTGGCCTTCTTAGGCCAACTAATTTCCCTATTTACCCTTCCCCCCACACCTCTTCAAATATCTCAACACCCAAATTCAGCTTGAAGAAGTTAATGAAGAGTTGGCATCCCAATTCCCTGGGCTTGGGGGTGGTCATTATTAGGGCTTTTTTTCTAGAGATGTTAGTAATGGTTTTTATTGGAACAGGAAGAGCTAAAATTGATTATATGGCCATATCTATTGGTAGAAATCTGTATAATTGTTATTAAGCTGAAGTTATAATTTCTTAAACAGTACAAAATTTATTTTGATGTTAATTCAAGGGTTTCATTAGTATAATTTCTTCTATTAATTCAAAATTTG
Source organism: Grammomys surdaster (assembly GCF_004785775.1). NCBI lineage: Eukaryota > Metazoa > Chordata > Mammalia > Rodentia > Muridae > Grammomys > Grammomys surdaster. The sequence goes on from NW_021604792.1 coordinate 567,828, forward strand.
TGGGTACAAGGCTTAGACCCAGTCCTTCTTTAGATGTTTTTTTTTAACTGCTTTTAGATGATTAAACAATGTGAGTTAAGGGCTTATAACAAATTCATGGCTCTGAGTTTATTGTTAGGGTGTTTTCTATATTTTAATTAGAAATAGCTGAGAAAAATTAATGGGCAACAGTCCAGATTGATTTACATAGATAGTTGGTTTTCACAAACATCAGAAGTCCACAGTATTGACAGTACAGACATTTCTTTATTAAAGAGCATTTGACTAGAGACCTGTCTGTGCCTGATAGCTTCCCCTTCTTGGATTCTAAGCATCTTTGGAGTTACTCCAGTACTGGTGAGACAGCCACTCTTCATCTACAGACAAAATACTGTCGAGGAAAAGGACACAATTGTGGAATGGTCAACTGATTATGTCTGCCAAGATAGAGTTATCAGCCCTTCAATATTCTGCACTATAGGAATGTCAGATGATCCTGTGCCAGAAGGCTGAAGATCAGATGCTCCAACATTTTGAAGTATAAGGGACTGTCCAGGTAATCATTGGTCTGTGTAATTCGCTAAGTTTTAGAAGCTATACATTGTGCTTCCCTATCTTAAGTACATTCAGTCATTCAGGATTTCTGACAGGGTTGAAGACTCATAGTCTCTTAGACAACCAAGGCTATTTACTTTGAGAGAACAGATTTGAGAGGATGGTTTTCAGATGATGTTCATTCTAAAGCCAAGACATAAGCCAGGTACAGAACAATAGTCTTTTAAGTCAAGATAGATGACAATGTTTTGTGTTTTTTTTTATTGACAATATTGGACTGGGTATTAGGTCTGTCTTGTACCATATTATTACAAATTGGTAACAGTTGTGCTCTAATTATATTTTGAGGGAAAGTTTTTTTTCTCTTCTATTCTAACAGAAAGGGTAATACATAGCAGAATACTTATTCTGCTACATTGTATTCCCAGTGGAGCTCAGTGATTAGGCAGTAGAAGAGGAGGTGGAGCTGGGAGCAGAAGAGAGGAAGGGGAGGGAAGTAAAAGAGGAAAGGGAGGGGAGTAAAAGAGGAAGGGGAAGGAGAAATAGAGGAAGGGGAGAAGAAGAAGGAGGCTATCAGCCATGGAGAACCACTGATGGGTCAAAAGATGTCCTGAGTAGCAACTTCTATCAAAAGGTTAGAGACTGGGTAACAACTCTAATTGTTTGGGCATCTTGTTGGTTGATCATTTCTAAATATATGAATCCTTTAGATAATCATTAAGCATTGAGAGTCTCGTTTCTACCGGGTACTGCAAGGATGGCAGATATTGTCTGGGGTTCAGCAGAGCTTTGTGGATGCAGCATGGTGGATTGACAGAGCCATCTCCCACACTGGCATCTTGTGGGTACCAAAGCCTGTGCATCTAGCTAGCTGGAACCCTGGTCAAAGCCAAGGAGCAGAAGGAACATGGTGGCTGCCCAGGAACAAGCTGGACTGGGCGCCATATTCTAAATTTCTCCCATAACAGAAGACCAAAAAAATCATAATAGTATTATCAATGTATTCACAAATGAATCTATGCTTCCAAACGTTTTTTCTTTGCTTGAATTGCCAAAGTGTTTTACTTGTGCTTAAGCAACTTGACACTTGCTTTGTGTGTGTGTGTGATACTTGTTACTAACCATCCTGAGTTACAGCAGAATAAATGAACAAATTTGGCATTTTCACATCTCTTAAGTGTTTACAGAATACAACTTAGCCTCTCTGACATTCATAGACCCTAGTGATGAGATTATTTTGGCTGAAGAATAATTGGACTGAGACAAACGGTTCTCTCTAGGCCTTATTCACTAACAGCCAGATGGTTTGCACTTTCAATTCCAGGGTCACTGAGCATCCATTCTCACCCCACCTTTTAACTTGTGTGTGTGTATGTCTGTGTGTCTGTGTGTGTGTCTGTGTGTGTGCCTGTGGGTGTGTATGTCTGTGTGTGTGTCTGTGTGCATATGTCTGTGTGTGTGTGTGTGTGTTTATGTCTGTGTATGTCTGTGTGTGTCTGTGTGTATGTCTGTGTATGTCTCTGTGTGTGTCTGTGTGTATGTCTGTGTTTCTGTGTGTGTCTGTGTTTCTGTGTGCATCTGTGTATGTGTCTGTGTATGTGTCTGTGTGTGTGTCTGTGTATGTCTATATTTCTGTTTGCATCTCTGAGTGTGTAGTGTGTATATCTGTATGTGTGTGTCTGTGTATGTCTGTGTTTCTGTTTGTGTCTGTGTGTGTGTGATGTGTGTATCTGTGAGTGGTATGTGTATGTCTGTGTGTGTGGTGTGTGTATCTGTGTGTGGAGTGTGTTTGTGTCTGTGTGTGTCCATGTGTCTATGTGTGTGTCTGTGTATGTGTGTGTGGTATATGTATCTGTGTGTGGTGTGTGTTTATGTCTGTGTGTGTCCATATATTTGTATGAGTGTCTGTGTGTGTGCCTGTGTGTGTGTATATATGTGGTGTGTTTGGACATGTGTATGTGGAAGTCAGAGAAGTCACAAGAGACAGTTCTTTCCTCATACCCTGGAGCTCTAGGAATTGAGCTTGGAGGCTCTGGTGAACAATCTCATTCATGCCTAGGTTTTCTTTTCAGTGTTTACAGATCAGTGGGAAGTTCTATCATGTTTTATTTTAGAGATGAGCTCAAAGGAAAAAGGCTTCTATAAATTACTATATGGGGTTGTGAGAATAGACAGCAGGTATTGATTGGTAACTATGTTTGTCAACTCACTGTTCATGAATCAATTCTGAAAGAGTACACTCCAGAGGGGAATACACTACAAAGCAAAGTTATTACGGTGTGTTATACGCCCAGAGCAGAATCGTGCCTGCTGATTGCTATATTTCTAGCATTAAGGATACCTAGAAGGTTTCTGTGTCTCAAGGCTCTGTGAGAAAGTTATCAGCTTAAGAAATGGCTTTACAGTTTATTTTTTACTGAGGATAAGCATGTACACCAAACAAATAACACTTAATGTGGAAATTCATCCATATTCTATATTACAGAGATTAATGTCAGTCTGGCTGCAGTACAGAGGAAACTGGATGTGTTGCTAGTATGCTGTTCTTCACAGCTTTAGTTCTTCTATCCTGTGAGCACGGCTTTCTTGTATCCCAGTTGTTCTAATAGTAGAAGACTTTCTGCTTACATCTACATAGCTTTTAATGTTTTAGCACAGAAACTTCTTCTCAACTGGGTAGAGTTAACTGTGAAGGCTGTTTCATTTTTTGCTGTTGCCTCACATGTCTCCTGCCAGTATTTATTAACGAGGACTGACTTATGTCTCTATTTAGGCAGCCAGCAACCCATTCCTCTCCGAGGGCTGTCTCCCGCTTCCGGTGTTCTGCCAGCGCCATAGCACTTGCAGAGAAAGTCTGTATTCTACTGCTTTTTTGGCTGGGAAAATAAATTCCAGCCCAGGGTCAAATTGAAAACGAATCCCTTACTAGGCAACATGAACTATACTATCTGCCTGTGGTCCCTATTAAAACCCCTCTGGTCTCAGCAGCCCTGAGTTTTACAGTGCAACCATTTCATGCTTAATAACACGTTCTATATAAGGCACCATGGGAAATTTAGGGGCAGAAGGTCATGTTTCATGTCAACTTATTTAAGAAGCCAAAAGAAGAAAAGCTGCATATCCTAATACTCACGGCATGCGTACACCAAATTCTTCCCGCTTTTATTGTCTACCGTGGCACTATAAGGCTCCAGTTCCATCTTCATGGCTTCCATTTCGGTGTGTATATTCAAACAAGCTTCTACTGTTGCACTGCTTGTGGTCTAACAGAACAGTAGCTTGTACCTTAAGTCTTACTGTCCTTGTGGAAAAAGCCAATGAAGCTTTTAAAAATATTTTTTAAGCATCAATGACAATTTCACATTTAAAACTCATCCATAAAGTCTTTCTTTTGATCATTTTTTAGGCATACCTGTTAAGGGAGAATTCTCTTAGTTTATTAACTGGCATGATTGTTAGAAACCTGCTTTCCAAATCCAGTCATTCTGGAAATATTTCTCTAATTTTTCAAAAATAAATAAAATCCAAACTTTTGCTTTATGCAGCAGTAAGAATGAGGAATTCATCAAAGCAAGAGATTATTAAAAACAATGTCAGTGCAGTTGTAAGCATATTTTCTTGTATATGTGTATATATACATATATATTGTATGGAATGATATATAAATATTATATATGTATATGATAAGTATATCACACTGTCTTTTTTATTTTTCACTCACATATGCACACATGCATATCATATATATATATATATATATATATATATATATATATGGTCTGCTGTTTTCTCTACCTCCTTTCTCATTTCCTCCCCTCCTTTCCTTCCCCTCCCCCCAGATCCAGATCCACTCCTCTATTTCCTTTCAGAAAAGGAAGGTCAGGTCTCACAGGGATATCAACCAAACATGGCATATCAAGTTTCAATAAGACCAGCCACCTCCCATTTTATTCAGACTGGATGAGGCAACCCAGCAGGAGGAAAGGGATTCCAAAAGTAGGCAAAAGATTGAGAGACAGCCCCTACTCCCACTGTTAGGAGTCCTACAAGAACATCAAGCTACACAACCAGGACATATATGCAGAGGGCTTATGTTAGGCCATCACAACATATCTTTAAATCATATTTTCTTCCAGCCAATAGTCATGGATATTTTTTTAAGTATATGCCCATTAACTTTATTTGTCCCTTGGATTTGTTTATAAATGTTTTCCACTTTTAACTAGGTTCCTTTCAAAAGTGAAAATATCTTAAGGGCTTGTTTGACTGTAACACAAAAAAAATTATACAATTTATTTAAATGGAAGTACTTTGCTTATGAACGCGAAAAGTATTTAGAAGTCTGTGATTCTGATGCTGTGGCCCAATCTTCCATGACTAAATGCCTTTAACCACACAGCTGATGAGAGGGGTTAAGGGTGAGCTTAATAAACATTCAATCTCAAAATGACAAATTATTTATCATGCAGAAGGAATCCCATAAGTCTAGGACACCGATTTATTTTGCCCAGTTGGTACTGACCCGAGCACTGCCTTCTTCTTCCTTTCCCATGGATGCAAAACTATCAATGAATCATGAGAATTCTTTGTCTCAGACAGAATGAAAACCAAGTATGGACTTTTGCGTCTCTTCTCAAGTTAACAAAGACTTCAACCAAGCACTCATACCGAGTATGCCGTGTCTCGCTGACTCTAATTTAAGATATATTTAAAATTTTATCCTTCCTCCAAAAAACATCTGGCGTATTGCTGCCAAGATTCAAATTACAGTGATATTTAAATACTTTTTCTGCATTTCCTTCCATCTATACCGCTTAACATAAATAAAAGAATTCCTAATAGTTTGTTTCAGTGTCCATAAAGCTATATTGTTACATACCGAGATAATTTCTAATAATTTCACACACTTATAGAACATTGAGATACTGCTTTGGGCTCAGATATACATTCAAACAGAATATCTATGTTACAACATCTCCTGAAACATCCAAAAACACAGAAGCCAAGTGACAGCCTGAGACCTAAGCCCTATGCATGGGGCTGTTGACATTACTAATTTTAGGACTTGCCCTTAAAAATCTGGCTACTGTTTAGGAATACATAAAATCATACCTGCTATATCTATTCTTTTTTTCCTTTGAAATGTTAGTTAATTGAAGGACCTATCATTTGTCCCTCAGTGAGGGATCTATAAAATGAACAAAACCATTCTCTCCCCTGGGTTTCTTTTAGTTGGGGTGTTTTTAATCACTGCCACTGAGGACTGGAAAGCACAATATCCCAAAGTACTTCCTTCTGTTTCCACCAGCAGTTGTGGGGATTCAGGTCTGGTAGTCAGAACTTCTGTCAATTTTGAGTTGACATTTGTATAGGGTGAGACACACTAAGTCTACATGTGTAAATTGCTTTCTTAATGGTATTTTTGAGAGCTTTTTTGAAAACTTAAGCTGCTGTAGCTGCTGTAGCTTATTTCTGGATCCTCTCTATTCACTGGCCTGGGTACCAGGTGTTGTGAAATGCTGAGATGTTTTTGTCTGTGTCTTTGTGATGTAATTTGACCCTTTAGAGGACATGCTTCTAGTTTTTCACACTTTCCATAATCTTAGTTGTAGCTTTTTCACTTTCCGCCCTTTTTAGGTTAAGGTATATTCCTGTTACTCCTGGTTTCCACGAGGCTTTTATCATGGAGGGACAATGACTGTTTCAAAGGGCTTTTCTGTATCCGTTGAGACAACCATGTGATTTCTGTGCTAAGGTATTTGTATCCTGTATCACATCCTCTAACTCACATATACTGAACTATTCCTGCATCTCTAGAATGAAAACAAATTGCTCAATATGTGTGATCTTCTGAATATGTTTGTAAATTTAGTTTGAGTGCTTTCTTAAGAACTTTAGGGTCTCTTTTTTGTAAGAGAAACATGCACACTTTGCTGTGTTCCATTTACAAACTTTATAAAAGCTGAGACGGTTAATGAGCCAACAGAGTTTTAAATATGTAGGTATTATTGATAAACATCATTTTTCTGAACAAATAAAACTGTAATTCATACATAAAACATTTTAATGTAGCATATAATGAAAGAACCAGTAAGATGTTCCAATTAACTCAAAGAAAGATTTAAAGAACCATATATACATTAGCAATGAGGAATACTGAAATGAACTTACAATAGATGCAAAATTGACCTATCCACAGGGCAATGTTTTATTGTGGTCTACCAATCACATTTTACCTTCATTTTCATGATTAAGAATTACCTACACTATTATTTATTTTCTAGACCTTAAGAGGAGTCTTACCATAATTCTAAGATAACAAAATATGGTGAAGGGCAAGAAGACAGAGCTCATAACCTATCCCAGTCATTCCCAGGAGTATGTTGTTTTGCCTGGCAACAACAATTCTGAAGGTGTAATTAAGTTTGTTAATCAGTAGATGTTAAAATGGAAAGGTTACGCAGATGGACCCAGTCATACTAGTCCTTCAAAAGCAGAATTTTTTTTCCAGCTAGCAGCAAAAGGGTCTTAGCACTTAAAAAGAGCTTGCCAGCTCCACGCAGGTGTGAAGACGACCAGTCCTTTGAGCAAAGGAAGTAAAGATGTCTTTGAGTCATTGGCAATGATCTCCAGCCATTGTGAAAGACGGGGCTGGAGAACTGGATTCTACCAATAACTCAGTGAGTCCAGAAGGTGCTTTTACCCAGAGTGCACAGTGGATAACTCATTTAACCTTGAACATCCTTAGCATAGAACCCAGCCAAACTGTATGGGGCAGAGCCTGTAGAATTATAGTGTAAATACACGCATACACACGTGTTATTTAAACAGCATTCTATTAATCTCCAATAGACACCAAATATGCATATCAATCCCTTTTGTCTACTGTACAAACAGTTGTCATATTAATTAATCATAATCTTATGTATCTGTTAACTGAATATGAACAAGCAGTAGTCTATGCCATAGAGATTTTCAACTGAAGATGGTATGATGGATAATTTTGTGAGTCACCTTGGCTGGATTAAACAATACCTAAGGGATTAGAAGATTCTAACTTGATGAATAGACTGGTTCTTTGGTGGATTCAATATGCCAATTTTGTATCTATTTTTCATAAGTTCATTTCAATATTCTTTGCCAGTGTATAAATTAAAATAAATAATAATTATAACTTGGTAGCATTATACGAAGAAGGCAAAAGGTAGCAGGTGGGGCCTGGTGGAGGAAGAAGGTTGTTGGGATCATCTATTTGAAGGCCCTATTTTTTTCGGAACCCTGGTATCTTTTGGTTTCTCTTTCTCCTCTGGTTCCTGATCAGCCATGAAGTGAATAGTTCTCTGATACATGTTTCCTCTGCCTTGACATTCTGCCCAAGAACAGATGATTATGAACCAACTACACTGAAATGATGAACCGAAACAAATCCATAAATCCTCCTCTAAGTCTCTCCCACCAAGTACTTTGCCACCATGATAAGTAACTCATAGAGATGGCATTTAGTTTATTGATCAAAAGTTGACGGATTTGAAGACACGAGGTCATTTATGACTGATAAGATGAAAGTCAAAGAACATGCACACACAAGTGTATGTGTGTGCATGCACGTATGCACACACGCGTATGCACACATACAATTTTATTCAATTCACAGTATATAAAATTCACAGATGGAACAACCAAGTCCACATTCTTCTCTTGGCTCTGCTCCTAGTGGACAATTAAGAAACATTGCTTTGAAGGTAACTGTCAGCCTAAAGAGTGTCCTGTGTTGGGATAGAATCCTTTGACCAAGCTGTGGGCCCCCTCTTTGGGAACAAGCAGCATTCATTCTCTTAGCCACAGAGGCAATGGGAAGAAAGCATTACCACCTGGTCTCTGGTGCTTGTCCCACACTGGCTGACCTTTGGGATCAGGGAACAAAGAGGAACTGCTCCTGTTTGTGCTGGCAGGGACCCACACTGTAGCCAGCAGGGACAAGTCCCTGCTGTTGGAAAATGGCCATAGTTAGGCAGCTCTTACCACCAGCTAGTGAGGCATGTAGTGTGTACAGGACACACTGAAAAGGCAGAAGAAAGGCTATAAATTCACAAATACACATCTACTTATATTTAAGGATGGCTAGTTTGTCTACATTTGACTCCTAAAGCTACAGAACAATACATGTTTTGGGAAAAGGTCAAGTGGGTTTTTTTTTAATCTTTAAATGTCATTATGATGTTGTCTATTAAGGAACTGGGGTCATTTAAAGAGGATCACTCACTGTTTTCTCTCTTTTAGACAAACAGACTATCTTATTAACTGGTCCCTGTATCTCTCTGTCTCTCTCTGTGTCTTTCTCTCTCCTGTGTGTGTGTGTGTGTGTGTGTGTGTGTGTGTGTGTGTAGGTGTCTGTGTGTGTATATGTGTGTGTATGTGTGTATGTGTGTGTATGTGTGTGTATGTGTGTATGTGTGTGTATGTGTCTGTGTGTGTCTGTGTGTGTATGT
>NW_021604792.1:576860-581006 GCF_004785775.1 Grammomys surdaster
TGTGTGTATGTGTGTGTATGTGTCTGTGTGTGTCTGTGTGTGTATGTGTCTGTGTGTGTCTGTGTGTGTGTATATGTGTGTTGCTGTCTGTCTCTCTGCCCCCACCCTCCATTAGGCTTTGAATCAGAGATGTCCCTCTTGGGATCATGCCTTTGGATGCTTGCTCCCCAGGTAGTGGACTGTTTAAGGAGGTTAAAGAATCTTTAGGAGATGGAACTGAAAGGAAAGGAGCCACTCAGCAGACAGCCTAAGCTTAGCCAAATTCTGGCTTTCTCCTTCTTTAGGCACCCAGATAGGAGCAACTTCTATCCACACAGCAACCAAATGCTCCTACTCCCTAATTTTCCCAGCAGTATGGATTGTGCGCCTCTCAAACTGTGAACCTAGTTAAATCTTTCCTCTTTTAAAATGCTTCAGCCAGGTATTAATCACAGAGAGGAGAGAGTAACTAATAAGTTATATCTCCAAACCTCTTAATCTCTTCCATTTTTCCTTCCCAATTTTTAAGGGTTTAAAAGTAATGTCTTCTACCATATAAAACACTTTGCATGAGGTAGAGGTACACACAGGGACATGACCAGTGCCTCAGCACAGCAGAGGCAGGCTCTAAAAGAAACTACTCTGCTTTCCAGTTGTACACACTCCAATTGATGAAGGAAATGTACCCAAATCCGGTCACTACAAACACTGTCTCCAGGCCCAGACACTGAACTGCTGTTTCTCATATTTTAACTACGGTAGTCAAGACGAGATATGTGTATATGCTATTTAGACACATTTATATGGATAAAATACATGCCAGAAATTTTTATATGAAGACGTATGGACTGACTTAGTATGTGGGCACGAGCAAGAGTTCCTGGATTGTTATCTCCTTTTAAATATCATGTCTCATACATAAGGACCACTAAATCAGCAAGAAGAGACAAAAAACTCAAAACTGGAACTGGAGACATGAAAGAGTTTTAGTCGAGCTGATGTTTCTTCTTTTTGATGCAATATTTAGGAAATACTACACACAGTAATTCTGATACCATCAACCTACAGAGAATTTAATTTAAAACTTAAGAGGGAGTAGAGAGAGGTATATCTCCTGACAAAGTACATACTTAGCCTGAACAAAAGGGAGAGGGCGGGGAGAAAAGAATCAGGGTAAGCTCCCCAATAGTTATCTAATCCCAATCTGTCAGCCCTAAACATACATATGAACAACACCAAACAGACTCAGCAGATTGTGTGTGTGCGTGCGTGTGTGTAACAATAATGATGATACAGAAGAGATCATGCTTTCAAGAGGGGTTGGGGGTGGGACCCAAGAGGAGATGGGAGGAGAGAGACGGTAGGAAGGAAAGGATGAAAAACAATACTCATGTATGAAATTCTCAAAAAGTAATTTTTTTTACAAAGCAAAGAAAATGAAGAAAGGAAAAAAATTAAAGAAGGGGCCCAATCAAGGAAGAAAGACAGAAAAAAAAATATGGAACTTTCACCTGCAGCATCAGGGACTGAGCTCACATCTCTGTTCTCGCTAAGCTACAACTGAGCTACATTCCAGCCTTAGAAACACTAGTTCACAGAACAGGCCATGACAATGTTGCACAAGCAAGAGAAGTGTCATATCTTGTTCTAACCAGATACACAGAAAACATCTTATGTTGATTATGTAACAATGGCCAAAATTATATCTATGTTTTTTGCTGTTTTCTTTTTTTTTTCTTTTTTTATTTTGGTAAGTGTGTATCGTGAATTTCTGTATTGAACTACAGTTTTCAACCTTAATGTTAGAAATTTACTTGAACTCAAGAAGAGACCTAGAGCTGCAAAGTAACACAAATCTTATACTTGTGAGAGTTAAAAGTATGTCTCACAGTGGGCAGGAAATAAGGGTGTTTCTTTGTCCTTTTGGCTTCTAGGACTCCATACTCTTGATGTGTGAATCAAACACCCCGGCCACACCCATCAGCATGGGCAGCTCTTCTGCCCCTGCTTCCAGCCTCACTCTCTCTCTGTTCTCTCTTGGTACAGACCTCTGTGAGGATGCTCAGCTCATCCGTCTCCTCTCTATCTGTTTAGTGAACATTTGCACAGGTCCCTGTGTCTCACTGGGGATGTATTCGAAGACCTGAGAACTGGGACCTGAACATCACAGGGTAGGGTGGCAGGTACTATCAAGCGGAGGCCAGAAGAAGGGATCACCTGGTACTGGAGATACGGGCAGTGTGTGATCTGCCTGATGTGAGTAGTGGGAACTGAACTGGAGTTGTCTGGAAGAATCCTTACCCAGCTTCCTCTCCAGCCTCTCCCATTCATCTCTTGGTGGTCACCCAGGCTAGTTTTATATATTTATTATTCTGGATACTATAGTAATAACCATGGATATGTGGATATTTCTGTGTTCTGTTAACTTATATTCCTTTGGGTAAATACTCAAGTGGGATAGCTAGATCCTATGGTAGTTCACTCACTTGTGCTCCGAGGAACCACCATACTGATTTCCACAGTGGCTGTTCTGTTTACATTTCTTCCATCACTGTGTAGATAAGTGTTCCTTTTCTCTAACATCCTAAACAGCACTCCGTTGGTTCTATTCTTGTAATCTGATATGTTCAGTAATTTTTAGAAATTGTTTGAGAATTTTGTACATTTACGCAATGAGTTTTGATGGAGCCCATTCTCGTTTTCTCTCTTCTGATTTCTCACATTCCACCAGCCTCTATTCCTTCCCAACTTCAGGCTTTATTTTGTTTGTCTCTCATGCACTGAACCCATTAGGCACTGCCAGCATGGACGTGGGTATGTAGGGCCATCTACTGGACCACACACTGGAAAACCGACTCTTCTTCTCCAGAAGCCATCCATTGCTCCTCAGCAAGTGGTGGTACTCCATGCCCACATCTCCTGCTCCATGCTGGGATTGTGTCTGGCTTGATCATGCACAGGTCTCATGCATTCCGTCACAATTGCTATGAGTTCATATGTGCAACAGCCCTGCCATGTCCTAAAAACACTGCCTCACCACATCCAACCCCTCTGACTCTTCCAATCTTCCCTCATCTCTCTTCCTGGGTAATCCCTGATCTGTGGGAGGAAAGGATATAGCCATTCTAACTGAGCTGAGATGGAACCAATGTAGTATTGAGTTATCCATGCACATATAAGTCATTAAGCTTTGGAAGAAAAAGAAGTCTATAAAAATGTTTGTCCACACTTGTTGAAAACACCCTGTCTTCCAGGTGGGTCGATGTGTGTTTCATGAGCATATGTACATTAATCCTCACAAGCCTATTATGTTTATCTCACTATACCTGTGAAGAGGTTAAACAGAGTATTAGCCAGGCATGGTGCTGTACTCTTGGTCTGCTCTTTCCCTCGAGGTATCCAAGCACGTTTTGCACTCGGCTACACTGGAGGGAATGAAGCTTAGCTAAGGCAGGTGGGATTGGCATAATCTCGGTAAGTGTAATCGAGGGAGAAACAGCCTCCTCCAGAGACAGTTTTCAATGAAACAGCTCTCTCTACTGGGGACAAGAGCTATAGAAACCTTAGGAAGTGGGTAGGGGTTTTTGGGATGAGTGTACATCAGTGGCTGGGCTGAGGTGCTGGTGAATGCTTCATTTGTGTGAAGAATTCCTGGTGCTCATCCTTATGAGGAGAGACTAAGTTTAACCTATACTTTGGCCACCAGGCTATGTGATTACCTCAAAGGTGCTCCTTGGACATGCAGGCCCAGAGCAAGGAGAAAGCAGTCCTACTCCTGCTGGTCTCAGGGTGAGATTTGAGGGGTTTGGACAGGTCTCAACCTCACTCTTGCTCTGGACAGCCTCCCCTGGTCACACAGCCTTCCAACCCCATGTGGTGCTTCAGACTTGTGATCCCAGAACAGGGAAGCTGAGGTGGGCAGATCAGGAGTTCAAGGTCAGCCTCAGCTAGTAAGTTTGGGGTTAATCTGAGACTCATGAGACTCTTTCCAAAAAAGAAAAGAAGGAAGGAAGGAAGGAAGGAAGGAAGGAAGGAAGGAAGGAAGGAAGGAAGGAAGGAGAGAAAGAGAGGGAGGGAAAGAGAGAGAAAGAAAGAGAGAAAGGAAAGAAAGAAAGAAAGGAAGGAAGGAAGGAAGGAAGGAAGGAAGGAAGGAAGGAAGGAAGGAAG
>NW_021604792.1:581016-603190 GCF_004785775.1 Grammomys surdaster
AAGGAAGGAAGGAAGGAAGGAAGGAAGGAAGGAAGGAAGGAAGGAAGAAAGAAGAGAAGAAAGAAAAACAAAACAAAGAAATAAGGACAGGATAGCTGTGAGGGTCAGTGGGTAAGTAAAGGCAGCTGCTGCAGCCATGCCTGATAGACATGAGTTTCTTCTTACCGGGGAACCACATGATATAGGAAAGAACAGAATCCAGAAAGTTGTCCTCTGACCTCTACATGTGGTACAGCCACACCTACATATCACACATCACACACACACACACACACACACACACACACACAAATACATATGATTTTAAAAATTATGTATAGAGGGTAGTATGTGTACACACACATACATGTGTATGTGCGTGCGTGTGTGTGTGTCTGTGTGTCTGTGTGTCTGTGTGTCTGTGTGTCTGTATGTGTATCAAGCCAAGGGTCTCACACAAGCTAAGCAAGTGCTCTGCCACTGAGTTGGACCCCAACCCCATGAACAAGATTTTTATTTTTTCCCCATCGTCCAAGGGATGAATGTCTTCCCACTGAATCCCCAGAGATCTCTCAATAGCAGCATGGACACATGGGGAAGTCCAAGTGTGTGGACCACTGTCAGAACCAGCGAGTTCCAGTGGCCGGAATATTCATCTCTGTGTCTGTGTGTGTCTGCAGTGCTGCGCTTTTCACTGTCCATTCTCTGGGACAGATACCTTCCAGTGCCTCCACAGAATACATTCATGAATGTCTAGCTTCCATACTGATCTACTCATTATAGTTTGAAATATTTCCTCTTCCCCCAGGCTGAATCTGTGTATTAAATAAACTATTTGCCATGAGCATAGAACAAGAACCGAGTTGCTATCAAGGCAAGAGCGCAGAAATAACAAACTTGACAGGCAGAGGTCTTGAAACACTACTAATGCAGTTGAAAGTATTTTGCATAATCTAGTCCCAAGGAAGGCAAATGAAGATTAGACATTACTGGTGATACATATTTAAGGATTAAGGAAGTGCAGAATGTGTGCACTTAAATATTATTTGCACAATTTGAAGTAGGAAACAATTCATATTTACAGTCAAAGATTTAGGTTTGAATGCTGGTATATGTCTCAACATCTTTGACCCTCCAAATCCTAAGCAGGGCCCAGTAGCACGTATGTATGATAAAAATCATTTAAAGGTATAATTTATATAAACAATGATTTTCGGTTGATAGACCACAATTGAAATTTTCTCCATAGGATGAACTCTCTTAGCGCTATTAATGAAAATAACACTAAAGGATTAAAGTGACAGGGTATTTTCTTTTTAAAGGTCTTGTTCTTATTTTTAATTATGGGTTACAAGTGTTTCTATCTGTGAGTTTTCATGTGTGAATACAGTGCCTTTGGAGGCCCGAAGAGGGTGTTGGATCTCCTGAGTTGCAGGTTCAGGAGTTTGAGAACTGCCCAACATGGGTCCTAGGATCCAGCTGTGGCCTCCACCAGAGCAACCTGAGATCACAACTGCTGAGCCATCTCTCTGGCCCCAGTGATGTTTTCTAAAAGTATTAATGAAATATCAAATGTAGACATCTGCCATTGCACTGGTTTTCATGAGAGTAGTAATTATGGCGTGTCAAAGTTTATTTGCGTTTAGCAAAGAAGTGAGTGTCACTTAAATATAATGAGACTGGTATTGATACTACACATATAGAACATTCCATTTCCTTTCTTAACTAACTCGAGGAGAAACAAATGCTGTCTGACAAGGGGTCCTTGACTATCCTAACCAAAGTGGGACACATGGCATTTTTCTCTTCTAAAATGATTTTCATTCTTAACAGCTGACACCACTGGAAACGTTATATTTTAGTGTTTATTCTGTGCATTCTGTGACCAAGCCAGCTCAGTCAGTCAACAGGATCCCCAGGGAGGGAGGGAGGATTGAAAAGAAAAAGACAATTAGACAACACTATAACATGACTCCAGTCAGTTCTGAGGCTGAAACAAGTTTATTTTTCTTTCAGTCTGCTTTTATATCATTCTTGCTACATACAAAGAATATGGTCAGTCCTAAGGCATAAACAAAGTAGTTAGGGATCAAACAAGACAATAATTAAAGTAATCAAATGAGGCAATAGACAAAGTCCTATGGTCACTGTGTCTAGGGGTTTATCAGGATGACCAAGATACAAGGAATACAATACATTTCTCAGCTATATTCATCTTGAGCCTACTTCCTTCTCCTAGCCCAATGTCAAATTATTGCCAAATTCTTAGTAGTGGCCTCAAAAGTTCTCCACAATCCTGTATCTCTCCAGTAGAGTACAGACTCCAGAGCAGGGAGTTTGTCTAACCTACTGTTGTGTTTCTGTGTTTAGGTTAATGTCTAAAGCCAAGGAAGCCCTTGGTAAATGCTGCCAGCTTGAGGCATTTGTGTCTGTTAGGGATTATGTTAGCTCATCACGTGTTTTCTCACTTGGTTTCCAGATTAACGTTTGGAATGAGCTAACGATAGTTGAAGATGCTTAATCAATGCTTTGTATGTTTGTATATAGCAGACCATTTCTTAGCTCTACTCAGGAATGAGTTAATTTGTCTCTAATAGAAGCCTTATAAAATATTTTTATTGTACAAGTAAGGAAATAATAGCATTACACAAACAGGAAAAATGTGCCTGAAGTTATTCATCTAGAGAGCAGATGGACCTGGAATTTTAACCCCACAAGTGAGGCTCAGGTTTCCATGCCATTAGCCATTGTGTTGCAGGCCATTCCATGTTTCTGTTGTGTTAGAGAACTAAGGCTGAGAACCTGAAATGAAAACTATACCTTTTCCTTCTTTGTGTTTATATTCATGCTTTGTTAATTTGACATTGACTTCATCATTGGGAATGGCTATAGTTTAACATGAATATAGGAAAATGCAGACATGTATGCCAAAATGACCATATTTAGGACTGTTGGGTTAGAAGTGGTTAAGACTACAGAAGACACTGAATGTTACCTATTTTAAAACTAGTTATCCTAAAGTTTTAAACTGTAGCTTAAAGTCCTTAGATAGCAGGCTTTCTAATGAACTTTTGATAATGAGGTATTGATACTTCATTGTTAGCTTGCTATAAATGATAATGGAACAGAAAACTCTACACAAGGGTGCACATGGTGCTTTATTCCCTTAATTTAAAAACTTTTTTTAAAAAAAAAAAAACTACATTTGTATTGTGGTAAATCTCCAACTACAATAAGCCAGTTCAAGGAAAATACCAATTTGTTGTAGTGAATCTTCAACCCCAATAAGCCCATTCAAGGAAAACACAACTCGGTTGTATATTTATAAACTACACGCCTATTTTGGGCAGATATGCCCCTACACCACTTTCTTTCCGAGCTATGAAATCCCTGCTACTTGAAGTTTCTCCAGGCCATGTGCTTTGGTTCTGTCTTCCTTCCAACAACTCTTCCTCTGTCCTCGTCCATTCACCATCTACTGTAACTCCTCTTCCTCCCCTCTTCTTCCTATCTTGTCCCGAAAACCTGCCTCCTCATTTTCACCCAGCAATTGGCTATTTGTCATCTTTATTAGCCAATCAGATAATTAAGGGAAATTCCTCTATATATTTGTGTGCATGTGTGGATGAGTCCATGTATGTGCATGAGTGTGTGTGTGGATATGTGCATGCACACATATATAAATCAGAGAATAATTTGTAGGAGTCTGTTCTCTCCACCATATGGATTCCTGAGATTGAATTTAGGTTGTCAGGCCTGGAGACAAACATTTTTACTTGCTAAACCATCTCATTGGCCCCAGAAATGATGAACATTTGAAAGAGATAGTGGCAGAAGGATAAGGAACATTGGAGAGTTAAATTAGAGGAGATCTCTGAGACAGAGAAAATATAAAATAAAGTAACTAAGTAAAAGACATAATGATCCAAGCATCTGGAACAATACAAATAATCACACAGGAGTCCTGAGAGGCTACAGCCTCAGAATTAGCCTGTGCATTAAGAACTGGAGCATGGAAATTAGTCTCACAGCTCAAAGAACAGTCAAGGAAACTGTGTCCCTCATCCTCTTTGCTGTGTGCTTAGCGTGGCTACCACCCACCACTGTGAGCTTTGACTAACTCTTCAATTTCTTTCTGTGTGCAATGGGGTGTCAACGTGCAAAGTTGTGAACTGTGAGACATGGTAAAGAAGGGATGACATACCCCTGAGCTCGCTGAGATGCAAAAGGGAGGAGGAAAGAAAACTATACTCAAAGAGCTAGGCAGAAAAAAAAAATAATGCTCTTTTGAGATTGGGTCACCATATAGTCCCAGGACAGAAGCAGAGTAAGGGATGGAAATATAGAAAGGGGGGAAGGCACCAATATGGAAAGAGAACTAAGCTGGTATCAGAATTATCATTACAATGAAAGACATAGTGTCTCTGAAATTGACATATAAACTGATGACTTTGGCAATTTTTGAAAACTCAGAAAGCTCTTCAAAGATTCTGAATGTGTTTTCTAGCAACAGGTGATGAGAATGCTTTCAGTCAAACTCAAGTTTTGGAACCAGGGACAGAATTTAACTATGGTGTCCATCAGAATAGCCACCATAAGGCAGATGGCTGGGCCCCACCTTGAGCTTTGATCAGCATGTCTGGAGTAGAGCCAAAAGAGCCCCGTCACATAGATCTCATAGGACAACTGACAAATTAGTCCCACTAGCTTTAAGCTTTCTAATGTAATATAGTCAGCTTGTGACTCCAGAGGTAAGGATATCAGCATCTCTCCTTTTGAAAAAGCCCATCTCTCATGAATGAGGAAGCAGACAAACAAAAAGCCTACCAATTATTTGGTCACACCATCCCATCTACAAAATTGGTCCTGTCTAAAAGAAATGCAGTGTCAGAGATGGAGCAGAGACTAAAGGAATGGTCAACCAGTGACCGGCTCATTTTGAGCCCATCCCATGGGTAGGCACCAATCCCTGACACTAGTAATGATGTTATATGTGCTTGTGGACAGGAACCTATCATAACAGCTCTCTGAGAGACTCTACCCAGCAGCTGACTGAGACAGATATCCACAGACAAACATTGGACAGAGGTTAGGGGCCCCTATGGAAGAGTTAGGGGAAAAATTAAAGGCCCTCAAGAAAAGACCAACAATATCAACTAACCTGGACCTCTGGGAGCTCCCAGAGACAGAGTGTCAGCCAAAGAGCATGAATGGGCTGGTCTGAGGTCCTTGACACATATGTAACAGATGTCTGTCTTGTCTTACCTCAGCAGGAGAGGATGTACCTAATCCTGAAGAGACTTGATGCCCCAGGGTAGAGGCATATGGGGGAGCTGCCCTCTCAGAGGCAAAGGGGATGGGAGATGGGGGGAGGAAGTCTGTGAGGAGGGATGGGGAGGGGTAGCATTTGTGATGTAATTAATAAAAAAGTAATTTAGAAAACATATTGAACATAAGGTATAAAAGTAACTACTGCTTTTCAGAAGCATTTTCTTTTTATGTTGAAAGAAAGTTACTAAATAAAATAAAAAACCTTCTGAATTTCTTTTATATGTCTTTGCTAAGGTCTGAATACCTGTGTCTTCTAAAGATTAATACTGAAACACTAAGGCCCAAGGCCATAATATTAAGAGGTATGTGGGTCCTTTGAGAAGTGACGGATTTGTCCTCTTACAGAAGAAACTAATAGACTAGTGAGTGTGGCTCAATCATAAAGTGCTTCCTTAGTAACTCTGAGTCCTTGGGTTTGACCTCTAGCATTGCAAAACAGGTAAATGAATAAATACTGAATTAATGAAGTCAAGACTGAAGGGTCCTGCCGTGTTCCTTTGTTGTTTTGGTTTTTGCGTTACTTTGTTTTTCTATTTGAGACAGGGTCTTACATTTCTCAGTCTGGGCTTGAGTTCACCACTTTGCTGTGACTGGCCTTGAACATCCTACTCCCTGCCTCCATCTCCTAGGTGCTGGAATTACAGGTAAACATTATCACATCTGCTGAAATACAACGAACTTTTTTTTTTTAAGTTCTTAGGATTGAGCACTGAGCCTTGAACACTACACATATTAGGCAGGCATGCACCTGAACTACAACCTACCCCTAGTTCACTCTATCATTCAAGGATGATAGTCAGCGAACATCATCCATCAACAACAGCCTCTCATCAGATACTGTCTGTACCTTGCCCCCCACATTGGATTTCAAGATCAAATAAGAAAAACATTTAGTGGCTCCCCTTAAGCTCTAGAACTGTAAGAAAAAGTGTTTATCATTTAATAAGGCAATTCCCCCACCCTGTGTATGATATTTCTGTTGGCAGTCCAAACAAACCAAGATATCTTAGTGACTTTCCATTCATATGAAACTGTCTGGGCCATGCTCTGATTGTACATGTGCCTGGATGTCATGGCCAGGCTGCCCTTCTTACTGATACTACACCTTGAGTGCTAAGGTAAATTTGTGTCTGCCTCAGCTTCACTGTTCATGAAAATGAAAGCTGAACAATGATGGCATGAACTACTGGATTTCTCTTTCTTTCACTATATCTCAGAGAGTCAGAAGGGTAAGCTAGCCTGTAGACTCATGGATGGACAGGGTTTGAAATGCTTGGACCCACAATGAATAAATCCAAGTTCACTCCAGTAACTGGGGGCCATTTCTTCATTTTCATGGAGACTAACCATGTATGGGAAATACTG
Source organism: Grammomys surdaster (assembly GCF_004785775.1). NCBI lineage: Eukaryota > Metazoa > Chordata > Mammalia > Rodentia > Muridae > Grammomys > Grammomys surdaster. The sequence continues at coordinate 587,692 of NW_021604792.1, forward strand.
GGAGGTATGGTATTGGACCATTTTTCCCCTTTAAAAGATTTAAATCTCAGTACAAATCTTAACCTTGTGTAGAGATCACATTTGACTCCCAGACGAGAATTTGCAAAACAAAAATGATAACATTAAGGATCAATACAGTATTTTTCTCATAGCCTCACATCACTGTGTTTGGAAAGACAAACTCTAAGCTTCCAAGGCAAGGCGTTTGAGTTTAGTACTCTAGCCATTAAAAGATCTAGAAGATGATACAGTACCAAGAGTTGTTTCTTCTTTTTCTTTTTCCTCTTCCTCTTCTTCCTCCTCCTCTTCTTCATCCCCCTCCCCTCCCTCTTTTCCTCCTTCCTCTCCCCTCCCCCTTCCCCCTCTCCTCTTCCTCCTCTTCCTCCTCCTCTTCCTCCTCCTCTTCCTCCTCCTCTTCCTCCTCTTCCTCCTCCTCCTCCTCCTCCTCCTCCTCCTCCTCCTCCTCCTCCTCCTCCTCCTCCTCCATGGACCTAAGTGGTACTTGAACAGAGAGCACGGATCATCACTAGAATCAGCCTGTAAGTGATTAACTTAACTCACAGAGAAACTCGGAGGAGGCTAAGTGCTTTCTGTTTACAAATTACATTGATTGCAGATGAAAAGCTTGCTTACTGAGAGCATTCAGACAAACAGCATAAATGAACAATAGGCAGCAGAAGACTCAAACTGTAGACTTGGCCCTGTCATGGTGGCACGACTCTCTTGAGATGGTTGATGAGCTCAAGGCTACCAGCTGAGCGAGTGGGACTCAACACAGTAACCAGGAAAGTGATGAATCTGATAAGGGTATTTTCATATAATGTTGATTACAAGGCCAGATGAAGTAACTTAGGTTTTCTCTACACACATGAGTTTTATAATCAACAGTGTTGATTTTAAAGTGAGAATTTTAAAGGCAGGAGCCTAGAGGGTGTTTCCTTGTTTTTAAGATAAGGTCTCACTCACTGTGTAATCCCAGACTTGCTATCTAGCCAGGGTTAGCTTTGAACCTGTGAACCTCCTCCATGGTTGGTATATAGTACCATACCTGGTTTAAAGAATGGTTGCATAAGTCCACTCTAATGATAAAAGCAATTTTATACCAAGAAGATTGCAAAAATTGTGATACTAATCATAAGCTGGCACCTTTAAAACTAGTTAATTCTCCTGAATAAAGAATTAATTTTCCTGTTTGTGTTCTAACAAAGGCAGAGACTGTAAAAGGTAAGCAAAATGACCGAGTTTTTCAAAGAACCACTAAAGTACCACTAAAGTAGTGAAAAGGTTGAGATTGTGGTTAAAGGAACCATGAACTTCATTGATATGTTTGTTTTAGGACACATCATACAGAACTATTGCTCCTTGCTCAAAACATTCCATCAGCTGGTCTTGGAGAGTACCTTGGGTTCCACAGACACAAACTCAGTGTGACACTGAAGTCAGACCTAGGGTAGACCAGTTGGCTTCCTACAGCTTATGTATAACACTACCCCTTCAGCGGGCTTTGAAATACATTTAGTGGATTGCAACCAGGATTTGGAAGTAAAATTAAATCAAATGTAAGGCAAAATAAAATAAAAATTGTGACCTAAGATTTTTCAAGGCTAAAAGCCCAATTTCTGGCATCACTGACAAATTAAACTTGGTCAATGTACTCTTACACCAAGTAAAGAGATAAGCCAAAGCAGAAAGGAGACTTATTCAATGCAGTCACCTTGAGAAGAGGCACAATTATAGGTGCCCAGTGAACCCCAAATCTGTCTTGAGGTAGTGACAGGGGCTTTGGGTTGGGGCAAGGTGGGCAAGAGGCATTCATAACTAAGCAGCCTTGGTCTAGATGTGGTTAGCTTTCTTGACCAGCTGTCAGCTCTGTTCCTGCAAGGTGCTCCACATCCTTAATGCTTGGAGGACCCAGTGATTCTCAGGAGATGGTCAGTTCTGCTCCAGGGTGTGGGCTCACACTAAGAGATAATTACCCTCGTGGGAATGGGGATATGAGGTTCCAGGGCTTTGCTATTCCTAGGATCCAGAGCAAATGCAGATTAGGGCAATGACTTCTCTCTATGCCTTGAGCCTTGAAGAAAGATGAGATGGACTAGACAAACATACCTTGAACAATAGCAGACCTTGGCAAGCAGTGACTCCAAAGTCAAGGGAACAGACATAAAAATGAGAGCAGGGACACCAGGCTTCCATATGCATTCAACTGCCCAGGAAACCAAGTGAGGAACCAGGCCAAATCAGACCCAAGTTCCTGTTTCAGTTTCACAATGTGCTGTCACAGTACAAGTGTGTCACAGAGCAGGTGTGTCTATCACAGGGCAGGTGTGTCTGCCTCAGTCTGTCACAGTGTGGGTATGTCACAGAACAGGTGTGTCTGTCACAGTGTGGGTCTGTCACAGTGAAGGTGTGTCACAAAGGAAGTGTGTCTGTCACAGTGTGGGTGTTTCCCAAAGTAGGTGTGTCTATCACAGTGTGGATGTGTCTGTCAGAGTGCAAATGTGTCTGTCACAGTGTGGGTGTGTCACAGTGAGGGTGTGTCAGAGCAAGTGTGACTGTCAGAGGGCAGGTGTGTCTGTCACAGTGAGGGTGTGTCACAGTGTGGGTGTTTCCCAGAGTAGGTGTGTCTGTCACAGTACAGATGTGTCTGTCACAGTATGGGTGTGTCACAGTGTGGGTGTTTCCCAAAGTAGATGTGTCTATCACAGTGCAGGTGTGTCTGTCACAGTGCAGATGTGTCTGTCACAGTGCGGGAGTGTCATGGTGCAGGTGCGTTCACTTGCCAAATATTCTTTTTAAATGTGTGTGAAGGTCTATATGCAGGCATGACACCAGTGAGGATGATATTTCTTTGAAGATCTTCATTGGGACAATTTGAAAATCACTTTTATTCATGAGAAAAGAATGATAGGCTTCTCTAGATTGCTGACAAATCAAGGTCAATGCATAATCATGACTGTCCTGTGGAGTCACACTAATGCTAATTGCTTCCCAAGATGGTATAATTTCAAGTGGTAAATTCTTAAATGTTGAGATCCCCACAAACAAAAACCACAGAAGGTAAAAATCAACCAAATCACAACTCTGAAAGATTAAAATCCTGAATTTAAAATTTCCCAATAAAAAACTGTACTCTAAATGTTGGGAAAGGGATTTACAATACAGCAAAGACAAAAACATTAGTTTAAAATGTATCATTAGGTGCTGGAAAGACAGCTCAGTGATTAAGAGCATTGGTTGCTCTTGCAAAGGAGACAGGTTCCATTTCCAGCACTCTCATGACACCTCAAACCCATCTGTAGTGCTGTTCTATGGCGCTCTGACACCCTTTGCCAGTTTTTTTGGGTACTGCACACATGTGGCGCAGACAGACTTTGTTATACACTGATATTCATAAAATAAAAATTTAAAAACTTAATGCACCATTTGTGTGAATTAGCATCCTTTCCGCACAGTGAAATTCCAGGGACTTTTTAATGAACTAAAGCTGCGTTTGCCTAAAGAAGTTACTGATTACTCAGAAAGAATTCTGGAGGAAGACGGGTTATAACATTCTATTTGATCACCCATGTCATTTCTGCCCAAGCTGTGATTTGTATAGGAGCATATGGGGAAGGCGTCTCCTATGTTCAGAGCTACATAGAACATCACACAGAAATCAGAACGTTTACTAGGGGATGCTCTTGTTGTCTGTATTGAATAATATAATCTGAAAAAGCTGAGCCACATAGAAACGGACATAAATGCATTGTCCAAGGAGAGCCTTTCCCCGAAAGCACAAGTTGTTCATCATTAAGCATGAGAGGTGATCTTTGTACCATATGTTTGTAGCATGTGTTTACTTATGTTGAATGTTTAGTGTAGGTTTTCCCCTTTTGTTATTATGTATATAATATGTTTATATATATATACATATATATGTATATATATATACACATATGTGTGTATAATATATGTATATATACTATGTTTATTATATATATATATATATATATATATATATATATATATATCCCTTTCCCCTGTTCTTATTTTAAAGATATGTTTGTTTTTATTTTGTGTGTATGGGTGTGTGCCTACATGTGTGTGTATATGCACCACATCTGTTCGATGCCCATGGAGACCAGCAGAGGTCATTGGATCCTGAAACTAGAGACATAGGTGGTTATGAGCCATCTGACACTGTGCTAGGAGCCAAACTCCAGTTCTGCATACGTAGAAAGTTCTATTATCCACTGAGCCAAGAGTCTCCACTTCAAAGAGTCTCCGGTACATCTCCCACTTGTTAAATTTTCAGCCTTAATTGTATTTATTTTATAACTTTTTGTGCTTTATATCTCATCTCTCATATCATTTCTAACGTAGAGGCATGACCTGTGAAAAGACCTTTAGAGAATTCAAATTTGTTTTATTCTTTGTTTTGAAAGTTGATGCCAGGAAAGTATATCAACATTGGCCTTTCATGCAATCTCTGTGCGTGTGTGTAAAGCCATTGAGATACCTACCACAAATGAAAACATTTTGGGGGATTTCAATCTTTTGAGTGACTTTGTCAGAAGACTTGGGTTGTTGACACACAGTATTTCAGATGAAATCATAAAGCTTGCTGGTCTACCTAGCAATCTGATTTACCACAGACTTCCATCATCACGACCCCCACTAGGACCTGAGTTCGGGTTATGAAGCCTTAGTACGGCAGGCTGGCTGGTAAGGCCTCTTCTCTTCCTCTGAACACCACCAGCAGTTGGCAGCTTTCCAGACCACCTGGAAACAGGGTCAAAGCAGGACAGCAAACGTGGGAGAAATGGCCTCTAGAGTCTGGACCGCATCACTGAAAAGGTGTCATTCTTCCAGTTTTTTTTCTGGGTCTTGGTAATTTAGTTGTGTCTCTTGTGAAAAGCCTATAGCTAGAACTTTTAAAATGCACTTGAATAATCTCTATCTTTTAAAAGGTACATGTTTATGTCCATATGCATTTGGATATTCCAATCATTCCTAGTGTCTGTACTTTTGTCCTTTTGAGACAGAGTCTTGCTATGTGACCCTGGATGGCCTTTTGTTGAGCAATGTGGCCTCAAACTTGTGGTAGTCTTCCAGTTGTCACCCCCTGAGTGCTGGTGTTATGAGTGTATCACCACACCTGGATCCTACTGTGCACTTCCTATTTATTTCTTAAGCCTTGTTTTTTATTAGGGCTGTGAATATTGACTTAAATCTGTGTCCCTGGACCTAGGAGATTATTTGAATTGGGGGTATCAAAATGGCTTAGTAGGTAAAGGCATTTCCACTAAACCTGATGGTCTGAGTTCCGTATCCAGGACCCACATGGTAGGAGAGAACCAACTTTCAGAAGTTGTCTTCACCCTCACGTGAGTAAACTGCTATGTGTGCGCCACACACTCACCCCCCACACATATACCCTATACACGCAGATGAATAAATATTTTTAAACGTATCTAGGTTAGACAAAGAATGGGTTGTTTTAAATGACTTGCAAAGAGAGCCAGTTAGAGTGGCTATAAAGTCTTCCTCGCTCTTCTTTTTCTCAACCTCTCTCCTTCCCTCCCTTTTCTAGTTATAGGGTTGGGAATTAAAAAGAAACTATACATTCTGGGCAAAGACTGTACCTCTGAACTTTAATTCCAGCCTATTTTAATGTTTTAAATATTGTCCATGGGAAACTGAACTGATGTGGAAACAGAGTGAATGGCCTACGCTGTCTTCATTTAGAGAAAAAACAAACACAACAACAATCTCTCTCAGCCTCTCTCTCTCTCTCTCTCTCTCTCTCTCTCTCTCTCTCTCTCTCTCTCTCTCTCTCTCTCTCTCTCCCTCCCTCCCTCCCTCCCTCCCTCCCTCCCTCCCTCCCTCCCTCCTCGAACTTCTCTACAACAACTTCCTGAAGATACTGCACTGGGGGTAAGTTTTCAACACAAGAATTTGAGTTCATGTTTAGATTGTAGCAGGCCATTCAAAGCAAATTCACTGTGGAAGCCAGAACTGGGGACACACACACATCATCATGGCACTTTGGAAGTGGAGGGCACTCACATGAGTGTAAAGCTCCTAGAGTACAAAAGTAGGTGTTTCCAGATTCCCTGGAACCAGAGTTACAAGTGGTTGGGAGCACCTAATGTGGGCATTAGGGACCTACCATGGGTCATCTGTAGGAGTAGCATGAACTTTGAACCACTGAGCCACCTGTCTAGTGCCAGCATTGTAGACATAATATTTTAATGCACGGTGTAAAGATTACCCTTGTGTTACTCAAATGCTGATTTCTCTGCCCTCATATCTTGTTTCAATTCAGGCACAACACTGTAATGCTTTTGACAAGAATCTCCTGTCTCCAGTTTGTATAAACAACTTTTACCATTCATTCTCTGTCTTGTCAATAAATACTGATCACCCAATGGCTAGGCAGAAGAGGGCAGGACTTCTGCCAGACAGGAGAAGGGGGGGGGGGCGGGAAAGAGATTCAGATGGGCCAGGAGGAGGAGGAGGAAGAGAAGGGAGAAGGAATGAGTTCAGCTGGAACATAGAGGACCCAATTGTAAGTATTATTGGGATCTTGGCTGGGAGATAGCCAGATTAGCTTAGGGGTTAAGACTGATCACTTAACTGCCCCAATATTGAAGTAAAGCTTGGAAATAAATCTTGGTCTCTCTCTGTATCATTACTGGGAATTAGCTATGATAAGAAAATTCAGCTGCTGTATTAATTTACTAAATACACATATTAAAAATAACAGTTACACAGCACTTTCTTTTCTTTCTCCTCTCCTTCCTCCCTTCTTTCCTCCCCTCACCCCCTTCCCCCTTTGTCATTCCAAGAATCCAAACAGAACCTTCCTAGAGCACGTTGCTGAATGACTGGCTTTTAGAGTGTTTTAATTCTAAAGATTCTAATTTTGTGGAAGACAATGAAATCGTCTACATCATTGAACCCCATCCTCTGGTAAAATCTTAAACACGTTACCTCCTAGGGGAAAATGCACTTTGACTTATGTTTCAAGGGCCATGGAGGTTGTGCAGGAGCTTACTGCTGAGACCTTTGAATACAAAATTAGTTTTGAAACTATGCAAGGTTTGGAATTATATATATTACTTGCAGCGCAGTTTCCCTTTCAATGCTCTCTTCAATTGTCTCTGATAAAAATGACTGTCAGTAGTGAGAGTACTCAGCCTGCTGTTAATTCTTCAGTACAACGAAACAACAGAAGTACAGACTTCCACATTAAAATCTTCAGTGCTGTGTGTGTTTTTAGTGCATGCTTTCACAACGTCTCTTTGCCTTTAAGGAATTGTTTCCTCTCAGAAAATCTTTTTTAAAAATATATTTTTAAATTTTGAACTTTATTTTGGCTTGGAATTCATTGAGGTTGAGCAGGTTTTTTCTGGGTTGGTTGGTTGGTTTTGGTTTTTTGTTAGCTTGGTTTTTACTGCTTCTAAATTTTTTTTAGTTTAATGAGTAAAAGAATATTATATTTAATACTCTGTCTGTAGTCACTAGTCTGTTACCTTCTCTTGTTCTCTGTTATCCTCTCATGATAGTCCCCCTCTTCCACTCCCCTCTACGTTTATGTTGTATAAAATCTAGATTCTACATATGAGAGAAAACCTGTAATATTTGTCTTCTGAGTTCTACCTGTTTTATTCAGTGTGGTATGAACTTGGATCAAATCAGTTTTCCCTGCTAGAGCCATTATTTTATTTTTCTTTGTGACTTCATAAAAGTCCACTATGCAAATGTGGCACGTTTTCTTTATCACACATTCGTTTTCTTTTTTCAACTCACACTGAGAAGCCTGAAGGTTGACTAAACAAGCAAAGACCTTGTTTATGTATTCTCTCTCTCTCCTTCCCCTCTCCCCTTCTCCCTCTGTGTGTGTGTGTGTGTGTGTGTATGTGTGTGTGTGTGTGTACGTGCACATGCAGAAGTACATGTCATGTACACATGTATTGGTTAGAGGACACTTATCTCAGCTGCTTCCCTTCCCCCATGTGGGTCTTAGGGATTGAACTCAGGTAAGCAGGCATTGCAGAAAGAACCTTCATCTGCTGAGCCAACTCATGGCCCTGCAACTGAGCACTTAAAAATACAATTTAAATACATCTCAGAGATGACTGACATTCTATAAGCCTTTATTGCCAATGCACTGCTGGGATGGTTGATCAAGATTAACTATCAGATGTTTCACAGCTCTCCATCAGACATTCTGTGAACAGTTAATAATGAATTACTAACAACACGCTTTGCTCAAGGACTATGTAACCCTACTGGTCACACAACACTGACAGCTAAGCAACAATACAAATGAAATAATAACTTTGAAAAACACTAAACTTGGTTTTAGAAGTGGTCCACTGTGACTAGTTTCAAGAACTAGGGCAAACTATGCAATCTTTCTTGATCTTTAATTCCCTGGCTATATAAATTGGGAACATATCCAGTGGTTATTCATGGAATGTTTATAACATTAAAAAAAATTGTGCTGTCAGAGGCAAAGTAGTTTGTAAATTATAAGAATCACACAAACTCTGATTTCATATTTATTTATTTATTTATTTATTCATTTATTTACTTATTTATTTTGTACCACAAGCCTGGATTGCATATTAAATAATACTACAGTTCAGGAGAGGCAGGACATAGCTTCTCTTGGCAGGACAGATTTCCATGAACTATACTTAAGCTTCATTTCAACCTGAGATAAAATTAAGCAAACTATAGAAAAGCATTGCTTTGATTGTGCTTACAAACAAAATCTTTGTCTCACCAAGTTAATGGTGTAGTTTTCTTGGTTATTTTTTCTTACTTTCATTGTCCCTAAGGCCATGTCTAGTCTTACATCTAGACTTGAAAGCCAACACACCCAGAGGCTGGTTTCCCTCTCTAGATAGAGCTTGGCTAGTTTCAGCATAAGGCCTGATGCAAGTGAGTGGCCAGAAAAGGTGAGCAGGGTGTATGATCAAGGAAGGCTGCACCTGAGCTCAGAGTAGAAAGATGGGGAAAGTTAAAGGGACATAGAAAAGGAAAGGAACCCTCTAGAAGGTCAAGTCTCTCACCAGCTGAGAATGAAGAATCAACAATAGCATAATCTGCTATGAAGATTGATTACATAAAGACATTACTCTGTTAACATAAAGGTATTCCAAGTAAGAATATTAAAACAGCAACAATCCATGCTGAAAGCCCAAGAGTGTTTAGCCTTCAAGTATGGCTGTATTATGGGCCAGTTGTAAAACCTATAATTTTCTGTAAATCTCCTGTCAGACTATAAACTATTTACAATAAAAACATGGCTCAGCTCCCTTGTGACCTCCTGTAGTGAGCATTCCTTCACCCCTTCTTGGCCTAAAGAACCACCCTGCCATCTCATTTACTGAAAAAGAAAAGAAGACTCTTAGAAACACTTTTTGATATAACTTCAAAATAATACACATGGAGATTGTTAAGACAAGTTCATATGATTCCATCTTTGGAAACATGTGCCCAGACTCATATATAGACTATGCTTGCCCTAAAAACCTATCTTTGTACTAAAACCCTTACTTAAACCTATGTTAAATTTTCTGCTTAATAAGCTCCAGCTCGCCTGCATACTGACTTGCTCTGAAACTCTTTTATGATGCAGTCAGGAATTCCAGCCTCACCTGGAGGTGGTGGTGGGGAGGGGGGTGTCTGTGACTAAACCCCTAAGGCAGCTACAGCATAGAGGTCTCTCCAGCCCACACTCCTACTTCTGCCAACATTATATGCCCAGTAGTTCTCTGACTCCTTTTTGTTTTATTTCAACTAAACTTCTTTATATTATAGGTCATTAGGTTTGTGGAGCTAAACTAGCAAAGCATAATCTATTTTTACTCATCGATAATAGGACTGATACCCATAAGTAGGAACACACACACACAAACACACGTGGAGGCAACATGTAACATATCATTTATAATAGGATCAGACTTAAGGGAGACAGCAGGGCAGAAATTGATGCTGCAGGAAAGAGCCACACTGTACATACTGACATGGCTCATGTCTTAGACTCAGGCTGCTATAAGCAACTAACATAAGTGGACGGACTAAAGGCAAATGATTGTTTCTCACAATTCTGAAAGTCCAAAATCAGGTGTTAGCAGAGCCAAGCTTCTGCTGAGGGTATGCATCCCAGTTTATATACAGCCAGCTTCATGGTGCATCCCTACATGGTTTGAGAATGAATGCTCTGGATTCTTCTGTTCTTTATAAGGACCTTGAGTACCATCTTCCCAACCTCATCCAAACCTAACTCACATCCAAAAGCCTTACCTCCTTATGCCCATCACCTGGGGATTAGGTTTAAGCATATAGTCTGATGATCCTAGAACACAAACGCTATCTACACATATTATCTAAAAATATTATAGAAGGTAGATCAGATGTTCAGTGAACTTGTTGTATTATACATCAAAGAACAAAATATCACTGCCACTGTTGATGGCTGGTGTCTGCATATGAATATGAGAAAGACAGTATCTCAGAAAATAGAACATTGATCTACAGTGAGGAATGAAAAGAAATAGAGGCCACAATTTTAAAGTCTTGAGTAGATAGGAAAGAAAAATATTTCTTGAGCTTAAACAAGACAGAGAGAGAGAAAAAGAGAGAAAGGGAGAGGGAGAGGGAGAGGAAGAGAGAAAGGGAGAGGGAGAGGGAGGGGAGAGGGAGAGGGAGAGGGAGAGGGAGAGGGAGAGGGAGAGGGAGAGAGGAAGGGGTAAAAGAACAGGAACTAAAGTTGTAGCACTTCCTCCATGTTTTGATAATTTTAATTGATAATTTTTTTGATAATTTGATAATTGTCAAACTTGAGAAACAGGAGGTAAAGGGAAGTAAAAGTAAACTGTTCAATTTTATTTTATAAATACTTAAAGATGTATTATATACCATTATATTATGTATATATTATTAGATGTATATTATGTATATTATTAAATGTATATTAACCATTATATATGCATCTCTACATAGGATGTCCTGAAAATAATTAAAGCTCTTAGTATTTGGAGCTAACTGAAATTCAATAGAGAAGACAGTCTATTTAAGTGAGTATGCACCCACAGGAACCCTGAGTCTGGCCTTTCTTTTTCTGAATAGAAAGCTGAACCCTGGACTCACGTCCTACAAAGAGACAGTCAGCTGAGAGTGATCCTAGCTGTTCCCCCAGAATGGCTTATCTCCAGTGCTAGATTCCGATGGAGCCAAGCAGGATTATGAGAAAAACAACAAACACAGAGGAAAGGAACAAAGGTCACCAGAAGTCAGGGGACTAAAGAGCTTGTTCCTGAGGACAGACCTGGGCATAACCTTGGAAGGTTCCCATGGACAGGGTCTAGAGGGCTTTCAGAAACTTAAGCACACAAGCACTGAGAAACTTAGCATGGGTTTGTTCCTAGTAAGATGTGCTTGTCTGCAAACTCACCTGTGTAACCCACAGATGCACAGTGTAGGGTCACAAAAATACTGGAAGGAAAGAGGAAAATGATGTAACTACAGTATAAAAAAAGAAAAGACAGATTCCCTGCTCCCACATCCTTTAGGAGATGCTTTCTAATCCTATGGTAGCATAACTGTACAGAGTTTCCACCAAGGTGGGTTGAATACTGTTTGGGGTATCTTCAGATTAGAAAGCATTTTTTTAATACAAGAACTGGAAACTAAAGCCCATAATATGTTGTCTGGCTTTTATGGATGACATCATCTGCAATAACCTATTGACATGTCTGACCTTCCTTTTACTAACCTCCTCAGTCCTTCTTTTCATTCTTTCCTCTGTCGGTACTGATACCAATACCCATAATCCACCTGGGCTTTGGGACTCTTCCCTTTACAAATGCTGCTGCTATCCCTGTCTGTGTCTTGTGTCTTATATTTCCTTTAGGCTTCTATGACATTCCTTTGGCTCTGGCCATTCTTGACATCAATCTCCAGGTAACTTTGTCTCATCTGTCATTCTGTTACCCTCTACTTAGTTATTGGCTTCAGCTGCTACTGACTTCAAGCCGGGGTTGGGAAAGTCCTCCTCAGGGTTAGGATGGGCTGGCAGGTAGTCCTCTTATTGCACTTTGTGTTACAGACACACTGGCTAATCATCTGATAGCTATCTAGAGTTTCTTTCCTTTAATGGGGGTCCTGAAAGATGGGAAGATACTCCATGTCCTTCTGGACCTAAATTCAGTATCGGTTCTCTGTGATCCTCTCTTTACCTGACTCACCTGACTCAAATTATTCCACACTTTTGCCTTGTCAGTGGATTTTATTGGTGTTTCTTGAGTTTGTTTTTTTTTTAATAACCTTACTATTTCACAAATCCAACCCAAGAAAACACTCCACTGGCCCTTGCCAGGACCTCTCTGACTCTCCCTCCATCCTCACAGGAGAAATCAATTCCTTCCCGCTGTGTCCATGACATTCACAACAGATTAAAGTTTCTCAATGGCAGGGGCGTATTTCATTCTTCTTTGTATTCTCTCTACTGAGCTCCTGCTTGGAAGTCAGCAGGATATCAATAGATTGCTCTGAACCCTCACTGTTGGCCTGAACTTTTACCCACATTGTTTCCTTTGATTTTCATGATAACAAGTAAGGGGGATAAAACAGGGATCCTTTGGAAAGCAGAAACCGACTTGGAGAGCAGCTTTTAATGTAGTTTAGTCTCCCAAAGGCTTGAAACAGATATTAACTCTAAATGATTTACTAATATTCCTTATTCTCTCTCTCCCTCCCTGGATGCCAGATATCCACTGGCAAATAAAGCCTAAAAGTGTTCACAAACCAACGATGAGGAAGTAAAATATTAAGCATATAGTGTAGCCAGGTGTGGTGGGTCAGTTGGGATGATGACACAAAAAAAAATCACCTGAATCACCAGGTTGCAAGTCCAACGTGGCCTTTATAGCAGTTCTATGTCAGCCAGGACTATGTAGTGAGACCCTGACTTAAAAGCAAACAGACAAAAAAAAAAAAAAAAATAGAGCGATGATTGGAAACGTGTACTGATAGAAGCTTAGGTTTTTAAATAATGGACTGATGAACAGCTGTGCAGATTAGATAAGAATGGAAAGGAGGGCTGGAGAGATGGCTCAGAGGTTAAGAGCACTGATTGCTCTTCCAGAGGTCCTGAGTTCAATTCCCAGCAACCACATGGTGGCTCAAAACCATCTGTAATGAGATACAATGCCCTCTTCTGGTGTATCTGAAGACAGCTACAGTGTACTCATAAAATAAATAAATAATTCTTAAAAAAGAAAAAGAATGGAAAGGAACTAGAAAAGATATATCTATATCCACATCTACACATCTATATTCTTTATCATCTATGTATAGGTGTATGCATCTATCATATATATATAATTTAATGGAATAAATTATAAATTGGATCTTAGAAGATAAACAAAAGTTAGCAAATGAATGAGTAGAGGAAAGACATTCCTAAGCAGGAGAAGTCTACACCAAGATACAGAACCAAGAGGAGCTGGCTACTCCAGGAAGCAGGTACATTATCACTACAGAGCTGGGCAGGGTGGGAAGGCAGGGCAAGGAGGAGAAGACACATATTTTACAAGAGAGTGTTAAAAAACAGTCAAGATAAAATCACAGCCAGCTCACTCAACTCAGATTGGCCTTTCCTGACTTCCAGGAACAGCATAGCATTCTTCAAAGCCGTGCTGGTCTTTATCAAGACTGAGAACTAAAATGGAGCAGTCTGTTTGCACGGGAAGAGCTTCCAAATGTTTACAGTTTCAGACAACTTAAATACCCCAGAACCAACATAAATACACCAAGTTCAGCTCCCAAAATGCTGTCTCCACTGCTATCAGCAGGGGAAGTGAGATGAGCCCCCATCTCGACGACTTTCTAAAGAGGTTCAGGGCTTTTGCTTTGTGCAGTATTATGAGAACACTCTTACTATGGACATAAATCAACCACAAAATATTTTGTTTTAGTAATTGTTTCATTTTTTTAAATGTGTTATATTATTTAATTAATTATTCTGTTTGTGTGTAAGTAGGGGAGAGGTCAGAGGACAATTTGCAGGAGTTTGTTCTATCATGTAGGCATGTGGGTCTTGGGATGGACTCAGTTCATCAGGCTTGGCAGCTAGGGTCTTTAATATTGAGCCATTTTCCTGCTCCAAGAATTATTAACATCAGAAAATAAACAGAATAATGTCTTTCCCCTAAAGTCTTATTCCGAGAATCTAGGGATGTGCTGTCCTACAGGGCAAGTGGGATTTTGCACATACTATGGGGATAAAGTGCTTTAAGGGGATTTTTTTTTCTGAATTGCACAAATATGTGCAATGTAGGCACAGTGCTCCTCAGCACAGAAGGGGAGGCAGAAGGCTCAGAGTTCTAGAAACTCTGACCTCAAGAGTAGAAAGAAGCAATGCATTATTAATGGGAGGAGCCTGTCAACAACCTACGAAGTGCTGGCAACTTCTAGAAGCTGGAGCTGCTCAGAAAAAGTATTTGTCCCTAGAGCTTTCTAGGAGAGCAACCTGTGAACTTTTAGCCCAGTGACATTTGCCACAGACTTCTCATCTTCAAGTCATGTGATGGTGTGATTCTGTCACACTTTAGACCATCAACTTCATGTTCATGTCTCACAGTCATGCACAGACACCTTGATTTTTCAGCACCCGTCTTATTCACCATCAGTGCCTCTCTTCCAGCATAATGCCAGAAAAGTAAACATGTCCTAAAAAAATTAATTAGCTAAATAGTCCATTCATTTTTGATGTCACGATTTCCACACAAGATTACTGATCAAAATTCTGAATTCTGCTAAATAATTCTGCAAAAAACTTACAATACTCGAAGGGTATCTTTAAAGCAACAGCCTGAGAGATGCCTAAAGGAATTGTTAATCTGACACTGAATAATGGAGAAAGAACATATAGAAATTCCAACCATTCCCTGAAAGAGTACAACTTCATGAATATGCATAACACGTACTTCTCCGCCTGGAAACAAAAGACATACCAATAAATAGGAATTTTCTTTTTTTTTTTTTTTTTTTAAAGATTTATTTATTTTATTTATGAGTACACTGTAGCTGTCTTCAGACACACCAGAAGAGGGCATCCAATCTCATTACAGATGGTTGTGAGCCACCATGTGGTTGCTGGGATTTGAACTCAGGACCTCTGGAAGAGCAGTCAGTGCTCTTAACCGCTGAGCCATCTCTCCAGCCCCAAATAGGAATTTTCTTGTTCTTACCCTCTCACTCTTTGCCCCTTCTCTCTCTGATCCCTTTCTCCCCTTCCCCTCCCGCCCCCCTCCAGGTGTTCCTGGCTGGTCTTTCCTCTTCTCTGCTCTCCCTTTCTGTCTCTCTCTCTCTCTGTGTTTCTGTCTCTCTCCTTCCTTCCCAACTCCACTTCCCATGCCCTAAATAAAGCTCTATTCTATACAAGAGAGAGAGAGAGAGAGAGAGAGAGAGAGAGAGAGAGAGAGAGAGAGAGAGA
>NW_021604792.1:603200-606318 GCF_004785775.1 Grammomys surdaster
AGAGAGAGAGAGAGAGAGAGAGAGAGAGAGAGAGAGAGAGAGAGAGAATAGGAACAAAATCTCTCAAGTGTCTCTTCTGCCATCTTCCATATCTTCCATTTGGTCAGAACGGTTGCCATGGGACACCTAAGAACTCAGGCCCATGTGGTCTGATTGACAAATATATGCAAGTAGCCACACATTGTTTCTGCTATTGTATATCTCCATTGCAATGAGCGATGTTTGGGAATCATCTGGTGTGTGTAGTAGAGTGTTGGTTTTCATTATTGTATAGTATGCCTTTATAAATATATGATACCTTTCTGCTTCTCTATTTTTTGTTAAAAGACATGGTTATGTATAATTCTTAGAACAGTACATTTATAACATGCTTTTAGGTAACATTATGTTACCAGAAGTTTGGGGGGACCCTGACGGAGATCCCTCATATTAACTGGGGAAGTCAGGGTCCCCTATTGGAGTGTGTAATCTCATTAATAAAGAATTTAA
Source organism: Grammomys surdaster (assembly GCF_004785775.1). NCBI lineage: Eukaryota > Metazoa > Chordata > Mammalia > Rodentia > Muridae > Grammomys > Grammomys surdaster. The sequence continues at coordinate 603,690 of NW_021604792.1, forward strand.
GAATAAACTCAAAAGGGAGCTTGAGGACAGTTTTATTAGAGTTTAAAAGAAAAACAACAGCCCTGGAGAGATGGCTTAGTGTTTAAGAACACTTACTGCTCTTGCTGAATATCCAGGTTTCCAGCACCCACATGGTAGCTCACAACAATCTGTAACTCTTCTGACCTTCTAACCTCAGCATACATACTGCACAAAATACACTCAGACATGTGTGCATGCCTGCAGGCACACACGCGTGCACAAGTGTGCGCACACGCGTGCACACATACACACACATACACACAAGTTTAAATAAATAGTTTTATAAAGGGATAAAGCTCAAGGGAGACAAGCTGCATTTCTCCAAAAAGAAGGGGTGGGGGGTCACACTGTTGGAGTTAAGCAGGCATGAAACACAGTCATACAGCAGACAAGCAACCATACATTTGAGAGGGAGCTTTAGGGAAAGAGTGAAGCCCCGAGAGGAGTTAGGGAAAGCATGCTTAGAAAAGATAGAAATAAGAAAAGTTATGCTTTGGGGTTTGTTTGTTTGTTTGTTGTTTAAAGTAATTCAGAAGAACAAATGCAGATTTATGAAGCTGCATGATTATGGGTTTGTAAATGGCCACACGAGGGGATGGAAATTCTGGAGTGAAAAAGTATATTAGCTCATTAAAGGGTTAATTATTCCCCCCATTTCTTTAGTATGGCTTAAGGTGAACCTGCCTTCTTGATAAGTGGCCACTTGCCAGGTGACTGGAAGTCCCAACTGGACTAGAACTAAGACCTAAGAAAAGAGACAACTGGGGTGTCCCTACACAGAAGTAGATTAGTTTTAATTAATTATTTTTGGAAAGACGTAATGACTTTCCCTGAATGGGACCTCCACAGCTACTGCAATATGTACATACATTATAACACACACACACACACACAAACACACACACACATAAAATAAAATGTTGGGACGGAGGAATTTTGAATTTTGTCTTGGTGTAAGAGGAGAGCAAGGATGTGACAGAGATGGTAAATGTGTTTGTCAACAAACCAGAGAACCTGATTTAAATCCTCAGGACCCATATGGCAGAACGAGGAAACTACTCCTTCAAGTTATCCTCTACCCTTCACAGATGCGGGTGCATGCATATCCTCTCTCTCTCTATCCTTTCTCTATCCTCTCTCTCTCTCTCTCTCTCTCTCTCTCTCTCTCTCTCTCTCTCTCTCTCCTCATACACACAATTAGTTAGATAATTAATTAATCAAATTTCCTCTAAATGATTCTAAAATATTAAATCTGGCTCCTTTCTCCGATTTCAGTGATTGATAGTAACTCACAGTTTTAACTTGTGAAATTATAGGTCACACTACAGGTACTGTAGTAAAGATATTAGGCACTTTGGGGTTCTTCTCAAGAATTCCTTGTGAATTAGCTGTTTTTCTTTTAGATGAACAAACTCATGTATAGAGAGGACTTATCCACTGAGTAGTATTTGAAACTCATGAAGTTAGAATCCATAGAAAAGGCTGTTGGTGCATGCAATGCAGTATCTTTTACAGTCTCCACCTGGATCTATTTAAAGCTAAGCTCAACCACTGTTTTTTCTCACCATCTGTCTTCTGTAGTACTTGTTCTGATGAGGATTCTAACTTCAATGGTGTTTCCTTGGCTGTTAGAACAGTATGAGATTACAGATTTCATCCAATAGATTGAAAAACCTTTCCAATATCCAATTGATAGTGGATCATGATATGTGGACAGTCCATTCGTCTATCAGATTGTAAACTATGTACAATTGCTAAAGATCATAATAACAGTTTAACCAATCTAATTTTTACATGTGTGTATATGATATGTGTGTGAATGTTCTTGCATGTGTGTGCATACTCTCCTTGGCACGCATGTACCTGTCAGGGGACAACCTCCATATTGGTTCTTGCCTTCTGCCTTATTTCAGTCAGAGTTTCTCTTATTTTCTGTTGTGTGTGCTAGCCTAGCTGTCCCACTAGCCTCAGGGGCTTCTTCTGTCTTCATATCCCATTTCTTCTTAGGAGCACCGACGTTAGAGATACGTGCTGCTATACCTGACTCTAGTTAGGTTCTGGGGATCCAGACATAGGTCCTGATGCTTACACGTCAAACATGTCACCCACTGAGCCATCTCCACAGCCCCTGGGTGACCAGCCTTGAAAACATTACATTTTATAGCAATGACAAGAAGGATGCTCGCCCTCATTCACTCAGGCATCATGTAAACTCCTGTGTTCCCACATCTGTGTCAACCACACAAAGCAACCAGACATCCTAGCTCACTCAGAAGTCACTTTTTATTCCTATGTTTTGTTTGCTTACTTTTTTTTAATGAGTTTGGACTCTGGCTAGCTAAATGTATGTACATATACAAACAAGCATATGTCATAGTGTCCTATTGCTGTGAACAGACACCATGACCATTGCAACTCTTTTTTTTCAAGATTTTATTTTGTTTTTTGTTTATTCACTTTACATCCTGCTCACTAACCCCACACATTTACACCCTCCCACAATCTTTCCACAAGCCCCTCCCCTTCTCCTCTGAGCTGGTGAGAAACCCCCTGAGTGTACACACACACACACACACACACACACACACACACACACACACACACACAC
>NW_021604792.1:606328-634478 GCF_004785775.1 Grammomys surdaster
CACACACACACACACACACACACACACACACACACACACACACACACTGGCATTTCAAGTTTCTCCGAGGCCAGGAGCTTCCTCTACCTCTGAGGTCAGATAAGGTAGTGCAGCTAGAAGAACATATCCCATGTACAGGCAGGAACTTTTGTGAACTGGACCCCCACCCCACCCCCACTCCAGTTGTTCAGGACACACATGAAGACTAAGTTGCACATCTGCTACATATGTACAGGGCAGCCTAGACCCAACCTATGTATGTTCTTTGGTGGGCAGTTCAGCCTATAAGAGCCCCAAGGGTCCAGGTTAGCTGACTCTGTTGGTCTTCCTGTGACATTTCTATACCCTTTGAGGCCTGCAATCCTTCCCCCTTTTTTCCAAAAGAGTCCCCAAGCTCCATCCACTGTTTGGTTGTGGGTATCTACATCTGTCTGAGTCAGCTGCTGAGTGGAGCCTCTCAGAGGACAACATTCGCCTATTTGCAAGTGTAACAGAGTATCACTGATACTATCAGGGATTGGTGCTTGCCCATGGGATGATGTCATGGTTGGAATATGCTTGGCCCAGGGAAAGGCACTATTTGGAAGTTTGGCCTTGTTGAAGTAGGTGTGTCACTGTGGGTGTGGGCTTTAAGACCCTCATCCTAGCTGCCTGGAAGTCAGTATTCTACTAGCAGCCTTCAGATGAAGACGTAGAACTCTCAGTTCCTTTTGCACCATGCTTACCTGGATGTTGCCATGCTCCTACCTTGATGATAATAGACTGAACCTCGTTCAAGGCCAGCCTGGTCTACAGAGTATGTTCCGGGACAGCCAGGGCTACACAGAGAAACACTGTGTTTTTTTCTCAAAAAAAAAAAAAAAAAAAAAAAAAAAAAGACTGAACCTTTAAACCTGTGAGCCAGCTCCAATTAAATGTTGACCTTATAAGGGTTTCCTTGGTCATGGTGTCTGTTCACAGCAGTGAAACCCTAAATAGGACAGATGGGTCTCAAATTGAGGAGGTTATTGGTTGGCCATTCCCCCAGTCTGCTCCATTTCCCATCCCTGCATTTCTTATAGACAGGATACATTTTGGATAGAAAGTTTTGTGCGTGAGTGGGTGTCTCTATTGCTCCACAGGGGTTTCTGCCTGGTTACACTGGTAGTCTCTTCAGGTTCCATAGCTCCAATGTTGTGAGTTACAGCTAAGGTCATCCTGTTGTGTTAGAATCGCATCTCGTGTCTGGACAGACCACACCAGGACAATACAGTTCCACTTGGGGTTTATTGTTGGGGGAGGGGGAAGGTGGTGACGGAGATGAAAGGAGAACAGAGAGAGACAGAAGGGTCAGAGGGGTTTGCTTTTTATTTGGATTGTGACTTTGTCGCTCACAGGTAAAGGTAGGAGTTAAGCCAAGTGGATTCTGGGAATGTATGGTGGTTGCCATGGCAAATGATTCACTGGTCCCTGTCACCTATGTGTGATGTCACTGTGTGTGGAGACAAACTGCTGTGCCAGTTGCTGATACCAACACACCCCCATTGATTCTTGGGCACCTCCCTTATCCCAGGTCTCTGTCTCATCCTAGATATGCCACCCAATGCTCAGACCTTCTACAGTCGTAGATTTTCATTCATTTTCATAGCCATCTAGCCATCTCTCCTGTCCCTCCCTATACCTGATCCCAAATCTCCCCATTCCCATAGGCATTCCCCTTCCTTCCCAGGTCCCTCCCTCCATATGTCTCATATGACTATTTTATTCCACCTTCGAAGTGAGAGCCAAGCATCCTCGCTGATGCCTTTCTTCTGGTTTAGTTCCTTCGAGTCTGTGGAGTGTAGCTTGGTACCTGTATTTTCTGGTACCACTTACAAGTGGCAACAAGAAGAGAAAGAGACTGAGCATGGCTTGAGAATTTGAAAGCCCAAAACTCACCCACTAGTGATACCCTGTAGCAGGAAGTATTAGAAAAGAAGCCTCCGCTGGCAACCAGTTTAGCCAACATGTTCCTGGCTGGCTACTCGCTACCAGTGTGCCACCTGGTCCCAGCTGGGTGTCCTCAGCTCAGCAGGTTCTCCTGTGGGGCTGGAGCTCCAGACTTTCCTTCATGATCATGCTGGCGCTAGCCCAATGCCACGATTGTCCACCCTGAGATCAACTACCACATAACCTACTACCTGGCAAAATAAGAACTCTGCTCACACAATTTAGAAAGTTATCCCAATTTTCCTAACCTTTAGATTTCATCTCTACCTGTTTACTTGAATCCACAGGCCAGTCCACATCCGCTGCCACTTCACCTTCCTCACTCTCCCTCCTCCCCCATTTCTCCCTGTGTTTCTGTCTCTGCCATCCTCAGCTCCGCCTCTCTTTTCCCTGTCCAGTCACAGGCCTCCTGCTAAATAGATTGGTCAGGCAAATTTCTGCCATAATACCCTTCCTCCAACAAGCCCATTCCTACTCCAACAAAGCCACATCTCCTGAATCTGGCCCCTCAGCATTTGAATACATAAGACTGTAGGGGCCATTCTTTTTCAGAGCACCACAGCATATAAACATGTGTCATCAAGGATATGATGATGCGACATTCCAGGAAAACCAGAACAGAACTTTTGTCTCACTGTTTTAATCATGAGATCATTACCCAGTATGGTTCTGAGCTTCTGTTGAAGCTTCTAGATTGTTCTAGACATTTATATGACAGATGCGAAAAGGAAAAAGAAAGCCTTCTTAGTTACATCCTTGGATAAAGGTATTTGTATTTCTCATTCTTCCAAGAGAATTAAGGAACCAAGCCTGATGCTCAGATTTTCTTCCTGGGGGAATTCAGAGCCTTGTTTGCTTCTTGAGACCCTCACTTTCTCATGTTTCTTGACTTTCCCAACAAAATTTTTCATTTGCAAACATTAGCTTCAGACAATTTGTGTCCCCCTGGACCATCCCTTTTTATTCTCACTAATTCTTAAGGCCACCCTGGTGACCAATTCAGCTGTTCTGAGTTTCAAGTACCATTACACATCCTGGGATTACCTCAATATAATAGTGTAGAAATATGTCATGAATTAGGATTCAATTGTGGTTGAATGGCTGGCTGCAGCCATAGAAAGAATTTCACACCAGATGAGAGAAAGCTGGTTTGATCCTGCCAGGGGGCCTACTTTCTCATTCATTTGCCAATTCCCAGTTCTTTTTTGAAAGGTGTTTTCTAAACCCTATGAGGTCTAGTCTACCCAGACAACTGGAAACGTGCCAAGAGGTTGTAATTACACTGGGCAATTTGTTGGCTATAGCATGTGCTGTGTAATATTTCTGAGACAAGAGAAATCACAATGATTCTTTGTAAATTAGAAAGGAATTCTAGTTACCACCCACAAACTTCTTTGCATAAGGCTTTGATGAAGCCTACAATTGTTCAGCTAAAACATACTCCAGAAGATGGTGTCTTGATTCAGTTGACAAATGCTTCTAGGGGTGCTGGAGGGTCCAGAGTGACGGCAGTTGTTCATTTTTCTTCTTCCCAGCCATTGAAGCAATAAACAGAATATACAGGGTCAGGGAACAGAGCTACTTTATAGAGCCATATAGGAAATTCTTACATTCTGAAAATGTAGAAGTAATGAAATTATGGGACTGGCAAGCTGGAGAGATTTCTCAGTGATTAAAAGTATACACTGTTTTATAGCAGACCCAAGTTTGGTTCCCAGTGCCCATGCTGGGCAGACTCTCATGTCCTGTGTAACTCAATTTTCAAAGGATCAGATGATATCTTCTGGCCTTGAGGATACTTGCATACACATGCTCATATCCACAAACAGATAAACCCACATATACATTATTTACAAGTAAATACATCACTTAGAAATCGTGAGGCTAGAGACCTATCTCAGTGGTAAAGAGTGTGTCTTGGACACAGTACCATAGCATAGGACTTGAATCCAGGGCCTTGTGCATTCTATCAAGTACTCTACTATTAAATTAATTATTCTTTCACCTCTTCTGCTCCCTTCCTGCTTTACTTTCTTTATTCTTTCCTTTCACATTCTTACTTATCAATTTTTGATCCAAGGTCTTATTAAATTACCCAAGCCGATTGAACTCACTCTGAAGTCTATCTGGTCTGGAACTTGTAAGCCTACCAAGTAATTGGGATTAGAGGTCTGTGCTACCAGACCTGGCAAAGTTCCTTTCAATAGTTTATTTATAAAACAAAACAGGAATAAGTAAAGCCTTAAAACAGACTTTGATGTTAGGATTACTTTTAAGGTGTCTTTGCTTTTCTTGTTTATGGTTAATATTTTCCCCCCATGTGGATATTTCCCTTTTAAGGAGGATCTGTATTCAAGTTAACTGTCTTAGTTAGCTTGAACTGTCAACTTGACTGAGCCCAGAGCTCCCTGAGAAAGGAGTCTGAATGAGGTGACTGTTGGTATCAGGCTCGAACTCAGTGACATCACATCTAGGCAACTGAAGTGACCGAGGCATAACACCATACACTCCCAGAATCCACCTGGCTACCTCACCTTTACTTGGGAAAAGATTATGTCACCGTCCATATAAATAGGCAGACCTCCCCAACCTTGCTCTCTTCTCCCCTCCATCTCCTCCCATTTCTCTCCCCACCTTTGCCCTCCACCCTAAATAAAACCCCTCCCCTCATGGAACTGTTTGGTCTGGTGTTGTCTGTCCTAAGCTACACACCGAAATCTAACAGTGACTGCAATCATTAGATTGTTCAGGAGGTGTGTCTATGAGAGATTGTCTTAAAAATTAAACGATATAGAAGGGCCCAGCCTACTGTGAGCAGCACCATTCCCTAGACAGGTGGTCCTGAGCTATGTTAAAAGGGCTAGGGAACCATGAGCCTTTGAGCAAGGCAGCAATCATGTTTTTTCTGTAGTTTCTACTTCAATTCTTACTTGAGTTCCTGCCCTGACTATGATGAACTGTGAACTGAAAGTGTAAACTGAATGAACTACTTTGTCTCCTTAGTTGATCCTCAAAGTGATTTATCACAACAGAAAGGAAAGAACCTCCAGTAATATAGCTAATACTTCAGTGAATCGCTTAGGTTCTCGAGTGTATTTCTAGTATATCAAGCTCATTTGAATTCAGCCAGTATTACGAATTAAACATATTGCTGGATAGATATAAAATTTGTTGGTGATATTCTCTCTCTCTCTCTCTCTCTCTCTCTCTCTTACACACACACACACACACACACACTCGTATATTATTCTCTCATACATTACATTCCAACCACAGTTTTCCCTTCCCTCCACTCCCATCAGTTCCCCCACCAGATTTACTCCCCCCACCCCACTGTTTCCCTTCATAAAAAAAGGCAGACCTTCCAGAGATATTATCTGAACATGGCCTAGAAAGTTACAATAAGACTAGGCACATATCCTCTTATCAAGACTGGAACCTGGTAGAGAAAAAAAGAACAGGCTCAAGCAGGGAAAAGATTCAAAAACTACCCCACTCCATCTATTAGGAGTCCCTCAAGAACCCAAACTACATAAACATAACATATACACAGAGGGCCCAGCTTAGACCCATACAGGCTCCATGAGCCCCAATGACCATCATAACCTACATAGTTCTCATCACTAAGCACCACTATCATCCATCCTCCTACTAGGATAGCCCAGTAAACATCATTAAAGTATGCAACCACTTTTCCAGTCCAAAATTCTAAAGTCTTCCACACTTCTACAACAAACAGCATAATCAGAGTGGTCACAGAAACACCCCACTCCTGGTACCAGCTTACCAACTTCTGTCTTAGTCACTGTTCTGTTGTTGTGAGAGACGCCATAACCAAGGCAACTCTTACAAAAGAAAGCATTTAATTGAGACCTTGCTTGTAGTTTCAGAGACTTCATTCATTATCATCATGTCAGGGAGCATTGAAGCAGGCAAGCATAATGTTAGAGAAATAACTGTGAACTCAATCCTGACCCACAAGCAGGGGCAGGGAGGCAGGAGAAGGCCTTCCCTCTTTACTAGGAAAGACTGTGGCAAACAAGTGAGTTTTCTGGAGATGACCAACTGTTTTGCATGGCCGCTATGGGTGAGGTCTGAGAATACAGTGTCCTTAGAAACTTCACCCCAGGATTGTTTCTGGCTGCTAATATGCCTTTCTTGTCATTACATAGCCCAGTGATTCCTAGGTTTTAACTCACCCTAATGGGCAAACTTCCTGTAGAGCAACATGAAGATGAACTTTCATGAGTTAATGTTGTTTAGATGAATTAAAAACTTTATAGCATTCCTGATTTGATTTAAATAATTTTAGGAAGAAAGTTTAAGGAGATGGTTTAAGTTGTTTTACCAAAAAGATAAGTTAAAATCAAGAACAGAATGTGCCCACTCCTCATAGAATAGTAGATAAAGTCTGCGTAATAAGGAATACAATGAGCTTTCATGATTACATTAAGAAGAGAAATAGGCTCAGGACAAATTTGTGATCAAGGAAAAACATTCATTCTAGGTCAGGTCCGAGCATGAAGGCACAGGTCTGTTCTATGATAAAGCAAGACCAGGTGAAACTGTTGCTTTGAACTTAAAATGCGCTTATAAAATGAAACACTGCTTTGAACTTACTATCAACATCTTTCTGTGAAACGCTTTTTTGTAACATTTTATCTATGAGGTAATTTTATAAAGAATTTTTGTCTGAGAAGGCACAAGAAGCCCAGAGAGAAGAAATAAAGTATAGCATTTGGGGCTCAGCCCTATCCACCAAATATATATATGTTTATATGTCTGTCTATATGTGTATGTGTATAAGTATGCATTAACACTTGTGTAATTGTTGAGACAGCTGGTCAGGCCCTGCCAAAGTGTGTATATCTGTGTGTGTCTATGTGTGTGCTTGAATTCTCCCTTTCTTCCTTTTCTTTTCTCTCTGGCTCAGGAAGAATTAATAAATTCCAAGCCTCTCACCTGGCCAGTCAGGGGCCCTTGAACCAGAGAGAAAAGAGCCCTAGCAATTAAGCCTTCTTTTTTTAACCTCCTACTGCTAACTGTAGGAGTTAATTACCAAAAGCCAGCAGCTGTAGGCCTTAGAACAGCAAAGAGTTAAAGGAAGAAACAAACTGCCAAATGGTAAGAAACTTTGTCCCCAGCAATTGCAACTTTTGTCCGCTCTCCCCAAAACAGTGGAGAAAGACTAATATATCAAAAGAGACTAATTTATTGGCAAAGATGGAGAAGTGATTCCTCTTTTCCTAAAGGAATATATCAATATTGGAAGAAGACAAATGCAAAGAGGAAAAAAAGCAAGAACAGTACCAGGATAAAGCAGTCCCGCCCACTTGTGATCTTGGACTAACTTTTAGAAAAGATCTGAGTTCAGTTCCAACATTACACATAGCAGCTGACAGAAGTCTGTAACTCCAGTTCCAAAGGATCTAATGCCCTCTTCTGCCTTCTGCAGGCACTATACACACATAATTCACATACATACGTACATACATACATACATACATACATACATACTACACAAACAAATAAAACACTCATGCACATAAAGTAAATACTTTTTAAGTTGGTCTAGGACAACTGTTCTCAAACTCTGGGTCATGACCCCTTTGAGGTCAAATGACCCTTTAATAAGGGTTGTCTAAGACCTTAGGAAAACATAACATAGATATTTACATTACAATTCATAACAGTAGCAAAATTACCTTTATAAAACAGTAACAAAAATAATCTATGGTTGGAGGTTGCCACAACATGAAGACCATTGTTAAAGGCTCACAGCATTAAGAAGGTTGAGAACAATTATTCTAGAAGCTGGAGAGACAACTGAGAAGATTTAAAAAAAAAAAAAAAGTGCTTGCTGCTCTCACAGAGAACGTGAGTTTATTTTATAACACACTTGTCAGACAACTTATAAACATATCTGGAGCTTCAGGGGCTTCGACACCTTTTGGCCTCACTGAGACCCATCCTGTACATACTCAACGATGTGATATCAGTTCTGTACTACATGTATAAAATCTTGTGACAGAATTCAGGCTTTCTGAAGAAGTGTTTTCATGTTTGGCTGGTTAAAACCCTCCAGCACCCTAACGTTAATGATGTTAATGTTCACATTAATAATAATCTTTGTCACAGTCTGTTTCCGTCCAGTTTGTTTCTAGATTTGGGTCCATTTTCAGAGTTCAATTCTCCGGCGCTCAAAATGTAGAAAGTGATGTCATTTATTCGGTTTCCCACTGGAGACTTGACTTCCCTTGGACCCAGTCCGCTCTTCATCAACACACATTAAACTTACTCTAGGCGTGGATTTCAATATGAATTCACTGTATTCACATTCTGCTTTTTCACATACACAGAACGAAGATGGTTACAGGAACAGACAATGAGAGAGGAGGAGAAATTACAAGCACTGGATCTAGTCTCTGATACGTGCATACTGAAAACCGCTGTTACATTCCTGGGTAGCTCTGGCTCAACTGTTAGAAAATCCAAGAGATTTTTCACATTATCTTATTTCAGTTCTGGAAATTATTTGAATTTGATGGCTTTTTTTTTTTTTGTCTTACTCCTTTACAGTAAAGTTGTTGTGGTGATTTTCTCAGTAGCTAGAAGGAGGAAAAGCCTGAAGCATACCCGTGAAGTTCTGACAGCAGCGTGGATGATGGATCTCTCCAGGGTTTCTGCTTTAATGTAATTCAGCCTTAAAACTCCTTTAATTACATTTACGGATTTGTCTGTGGGATGCATATGTGTCATCGTATGCTTGTGGGGTCAGAAGACAAACTTGCTGCCATCAGTTTCTTCATCTTCGATGAGGCTGTTAGGATCGAACTCAGGCTGTCAATCTTGGCAGCAAGCACCTTTCTTTACTGAGCCAGCCGCTTCACTGGCCCTAACTCAGCCCTTTTGGTTATTTTGAAGGGGAGGAACAATCAAGCGCCTGCAGAGATCATCTCCATGAGTTATTTAAAAAGAAGTCTTCAGTGTCATCCAGAGAGCAAGGAACAGCTGAACAAAACAGATGCTGCTTTAGGAAGGTCAGCATGAAAGATCAGTTTCAGCCTCAAGGGGAACTGTACTTAGGTCAGGTTTGGGAAAAAACAAAAAGAAAAATGAATGTATAGCACAGGATTCTCCCAGCATGTGGTGTGTGAGATATAATTAATTACATGAACTGAGAGAATGTGGCTGCTTTCTGGTTTCTAAGTAACAAAACACATACAAGAAGTGAGAGTGAAGTTTGAACTGTTGAACACAAAGGTACCACTTAGTCACACCTATGTCTAGTCATGGCTCCTCACAAACACCTCAGCACAGCTCTGGGCTGACACACAGTGTCACACGGTGGTTCTAATTTGCTTTTTAGATATAATGCATGCTCACTGGAAAAACCCTTAAGACTGGAAAGGTAGCTAGGGGCAAAGCTCCCGCCTAGAATGCCCAGATCCTGAGTTTAATCCATAAATCAACAGAATAAAACCAAACACTCTTAAAAGGAAGCTCAGAAACAAAAGACAGAGAGCCACTGTGGTGTCTCATACCTGTTGAGCTGGAATTGAGGGTAAGGGTGTAGACGGAGGCAGGAGGGTTGCTACCAGTTAGAGGGCAATATGGTCTATATAATGAGACTCTTTTTTCAAAGTTAATCAGTCAAGTAAAAAAAAAAAAAGGCAAACAATCAAAAATGGAAGGAGAGGGAAAAATAATGAAGATCTCATCACAAAGAGGGAATTCTTATTCATAAACTGATAAAAATCCCTACATACACAGTTGTGAATATAGAGACAGTCATGCAATTTATTAGGCTGTGACAGAAGCTGAGGATTGGTTCAACAGCTAAGGGCTCTTGTTGCTCTTTCAGAGGACCTATGTTTGATTCCCAGCACAGCTGGCGACTGGATCTGGATGCCAGCTTTTTTTCATGCCACCTTCCCTGAGGCTGAAGCTAAATTTACTGCTGAATGTGCAGGCTCTGTTCCTCTGAGCATTCATGGAGGCTCTGCCTTGGGGAAGAACCATTTTTTGCAACAGAACAAATACAAAATAAAGAAATCACATCCGTTTCCAGTAATGTGACACAAAATATTCTAAATTAAAAAAAAAACATGCAAATGTTATCCTCCGGAAATGACAGGCGTTGATGAAACACTAAAGAACATCTGCATAAATGAGGAGAGCATAAGGTGTGTGTGACTCGGAAGATCGGATATGGTGAGCCAGGTGTGGTATGAGTACCTAGCGCCCAGATGATGGAGACAGGAGACTTGTGAGTTAGGGGCAATGTGAATGACTCACCGAAATTCTGTCCTAGTCCCCATCTCACACTTACCAAAAGGAGGACTTGAGGCTACAGAGGTAGGTGAGCATTAAGAGAGCTTCCTGATGTTCCAAGGGACTAAATTCAGACCTCAACACCCATGTGGAACAGCCTACAAAGGAAACACAACGCAAGGCAAACCAGGACTTCGTAATAAGATGTCCTAATTACCACCACTAGAACTTATTAATTTTTTTAATTTTTAAAATCGTATCTGTGATTCTTGGCTTATGATATTTCAGACAGAAATATGACCAAACCCCACATTACGCCTCAATATAATTTCATAAAGAGCACCATTTGTGAAAACTGTGCAGTCACACACCTTTGCTTTTGTTGGTGTAACCCTGAGATTTAACACTTCTTCGTATTTCTTTCACCTTTGTATTGCCACATGGGCTGAACATGTGTTAAGTCACATGACTTCATTATTGACATACCTGCTTTCTTGTTATCCCAGGTGGTACAAAATAGGGTCCACATGGTTTCTGATTCTTTCTATTCTTCTCCTCTGTTTTCCTCTTGCCACTTTGAGAATTGAACCCAGGGTCTCACCCATACTAGATCTTCTACCACTCATCTCCAACACTCTGGTTTATTCTTTTTGTAGCTTTGTAGAAGTTAACAATATGCTGGCACTGTTTGTGGAGAAAACTCTTTGCACAGGCCTCTTGCAAAATGAAAAAAAAAATCTGTAGTGAAAGATGTGACTCTGTCATAGACTTCTTAACATGTTTTTGCTCTGATATAAAGACTGAAAACCTGGACCTAGCTCTTCTCTTACTGAGAAAGTGAGATGGCAATATATTTTAGTTTTGAACAAATAAAGCATGGATTCAATTCTTTAGTGATTTGGTAATTGGGGAAGAGTGTTGTCATGTGGCCACAGGCACAGGAAGATGTTACAAATGAAGTTGACAATGTGGTAATAATCCCTAGTGAAAAGCTACATTTTTGTCTTGCTCAGACTTTGGCTCAATGTGTACAAATATCTGGAACTGTTCTATCTTACCTGACAAGCCAAGTTTGTAATCACCCCCATATTAAAATATTAATCACCAAAGCCTGCAAGGCTGATGTACACTTTGGGGATAACTGAATGTCCTTTCTCAGGGATGTATTTCTTGTGCAAATTTCAAGAAATCTAGTCCTACCTACGGGATACAGTGGGTATCACAGACATGTCAAACTAGTTTTCTTACATTCTGTGATGATGATGGTTAGTCTTCATTGTTGGCTAAATAGGATTTGAAACCACATAGAAAAGAAGCTCTAGGCATATCAATGAGGAGTTTTCTAGATAGATCTCACTGAAATGAAAAGACCCATCAAAAATGCAAGTGACACCACTTTGTGTACTGGTATCTCAAAATGATTTACCAAAATAAAAAATAATTAAAAAATAAATAAGAGGAGCTGAGCACCAGTATTCATTGCTCTCTACTTCCTCGTTCCTGGTTGGAAACAACTCGACCAGCCACCTTCTCCTGAAGCCACATCTTTGCTGAACTGTCAGCCAAAATAGACCATTTTTAAGTTGCTTTTGTCAGGCAGTAGCACAGCAACCATCAACAAGACAGGAAATTACTACAGTGGATAGACTTATAGCAGGATACAGTGTTACTGTACCACAGCCAACTATGACCTGGAGGACACTGTTACCCAATAAGTGATGTGTTATGATCCAGCTCTTACATTGCTGGAAGAAGGAGTCAAATACTCATGTCAGATAATGTTTCATAGTTTGGCATTCCCTTTCTGTAGATGGTTCTGATTTAACCAATGCATTAGAAAAGGCCTATATCTTCTGCTTGAGCTAATATTGATGATGTCAGAAACTCTCTGGAGTTAGGAGATGAAAGCCTGCAAGGATGGTTTTAATCTAAGATTTGTTTACCAGTAATTGATACGATGGAAAATGCATCCTGCTAATTATCCTCACACCCTTTATATTCTTGGGAAATGAAGTGAGAAGACACGCAGCTTTGCTGACACTCAAAGTCTATTCTTAGCAATGAATAGGCAAGATGTGGCTTGTGCGTGGCATAGAGGAGATATTAACAAAAACATAGTCTAGGACCTAATGGTTAATGAAACGAAGCTCCCCAACCATGGTTATTTGACTTAGAAGGCTTCCAGTAGACAGACAGCCTTCATGCCAGATCATCTACAGTCCAAACACAGAAGCTACTAGTTTCACTTACCCAGATTTTAACTTAAACCCTGATAGCCAAAAGTAGCAATACTGTTGATTTGCACCCCTAACAAAATGCAGACAATAGGAAAGCTTCACTTGCAAACTGGTAAATTTTCTAGTTCAAATGGAATGGATGGAGAAAAGATTAGTGGAAATATCAGATGACATAAAAGAGAGGAATGTCCCCAATCAGGACAGACTTGCCCTTCCCTCTCTCATGAAGAGCTAGGTTCAGGTTTGACTTCTAACTCATCTTGGAACAACCTGTTTCCACGTTTTAAAGTACAGAGCTACACATTTAAAGATCAATACTTCAAGCTGGCATGGTGATCCTCACCTGGAGATAGAGCAGGAAGATCAGGAGTTCAAGGTCATCCTCACCTACATATCAAGTTCAAGGACAGCTTGGGCTATATGAGTCCTTGTCTTAAAAAACACAGATACCTGCCTCACCAGGAGACCCAGTGAAAGCTATCCAGGCCACACCCACATCTGAGTACCACTGTGGTGGAGAGAGAGGTGGGAAAGATAGAAAAATGGAACTGCCCATGTACTGTGGAGTGAGATGGTATGGAGACATGAAGGCAGTGGCAGGTGTGAGAGAGGGCTGAGGTCAACAGTAGAACATGTCATTGTCCAGTAGGCTCAGTGGTGGTGTGCGTCAGCCTGCATCTTATGTAAATGCAGGCGTAGACATAGACTCAGAATACAATGTCTAACCACAGCATTACCCTGGCTCTGGGAAACAGCTGAGGCTAGAGATGAGAAATGGTTTACAGTTTTGATTAGACCTGCTCATTGGCTTGTGTTACCACCAAAGACCAATCAGATTTCTGTGGTCTGTGCTGCAGCCTGAGGCCATGCTGATGTCTGTGGGTCATGCTGCCCATGGGGGACCATACTGATCCAAGCAGCCTGCATTGCCACCTGAGGCCATGGTAATATCCATGACCCAGGCTGCCTTCAAGGGCCTTGTCTGGGTCTTTGGTCTTATGGTAGCCAGGGGCCATGTTTGTGGTCTATGCTGTCACCAGAAACCATATGGATACCTGTGAGCCACATTCCTGCTGTCTGTGAAGAGCAAGGAGACTACTTCTGTTGTGATATCACTGACAGCAAATGTAGCTAAGAGGGAGGGAAATAGACAGCTTCCATGACAACCTCTATCCCCACCCCAAAAAGTCTAGACAGGAAGCCATCAAAGAGAACTCTTGAAAGGCATGATGGGATGCTGAAGTGCTCCACAATTTATGACTCCTGGCATGGATGTGGGAGGGGAAGAACTCAGTTATAATTAAAGGGCAGGTCACTAAGTGTTTGTCCATGCTCTAGTGAGTATAGAGATAACAAAACTGAACTTTTTTCATTCTTTATCTTTACTTTTATTTCTACATTTTGGGGGTGTAGAGGCATGATGGGAGGCATGCATGGAAGAATCAAGAAATTAGTGTGATGGGGTGCATGATGTGAAATTCCCAGACATTCAATACAAATGCTATGTTTAATAAGACGGAGATAAAGGAATAGAGAGATGGCTCAGCAGTTAACAGCACTTGTTCTTACAGAGGACCTGGATTTGGATCTCAGCTAGCACATGGCAGCTCACAGCCATCTCTAACTCCAGTCCCAGGAGATTCAGTGCATTGTTCTTCTCTCCAGGTGTGCTGTGTGCACATGATCCATATAAATGCATGCTGGTGAGACACTCATATACATAGAATACAGGAAATAGTAAGAAACATAAAACAAAACCAAAACGATCTACTCTTATACTAATAAGAAGTACATATCCCTACAACTTAGATCATGATATCATCTTCCATATATATACTGTTACACTAAAAGGAGACAAGATATGAGATGCCACTGCTGGAGGTGTTATGTATTCCTTTTCCTGTTTGCTTTTCTTCTTCTAGGTTTTATTGTTTTGATTAATCCATTGCTGGTCCATATTCATCTGACTCTTCATGTGATTCTTCAAGCTAATGGGCACCATGTTTACCAGATACTATAAAGACAGAGTAATAAGCAAAATCTCCATATCTGTGAGCACTTCTGTCTAGCTCATGGGACTATGGGTTGAAGTTCTGGTGAGATTTACATGAGAGCTGAGCTTGGTATTTTCAGAATAAATGTCACTCAAGTCTTCTCTTTGTGTTTAATAGCAACAGTGACATGAGCATGCTCTTCTCCAAATAGCAACACAACAAAGTGGTAGGAAAACACATGATGGTTGATGCTGACAGTGCTCTTGGTATTTGTCTGTATGTCTATCATCTCTCCATGCATATATGTTAAGCATGATTATATATACATACACATATGTACATGGGTACTCTTTTTACTATCTTAAATATTGATTTTTAAAATATGCACACACCTAAAATTTTATATATCTATACACAAAGTATATTTATACACCTTAAAAGCTACACTAACAAGAGTACTTGATAGTTCTGTTCAGTGTCAAAAATGCATTATGCCCCCACTTCTCTGACTACTTGCTACTCCTTGACTGAAGCTCTAAACTGTATCTCAGCACTGAAGTTAGTGAATAATAGAAGCTGTGTAAGGACAGGGGCCTCTATGGTCAATGGGGAAGAAGAATACTATACATTGGAGGACAGCTTTCAGGTATTGCATATCAGCACAATTGAAACCAGGTTTGGGGTAAACAGGGGAAACTGAGGCATGGTAAGGGAAATGGTAGTCCTAAGCATCTCTAGAAATAAAGAAGGCAGATCAAAGGAGAGAGAAGAGGCATCTAGGTGGAAGGTGAACAGGTAACATGCAAACTCTTTTGGTTGTCTCTTTGCAACTCCAAAGGGTAAGGGAGTAGAAAGGATAGGAGAATAAACAACCCATGTATACTCATGTAAACATTACCTAAAAGAGACAATTTCCTTTTGTTAAACATTGAACCTACTGACATTCTCAAGTTCTAAGAACAGTGGAATTTACTATATTCCCTTATCTTAAATTCATAGAGATCTGGACAAGAAAGCAAATGGTTGTGAGTCAACCTCTACTGACTGCTACTAACACATGACCTGGCCTCCACCATTCAAGGACAGTTTACCAGTGGTGTGACCACTCACAGAAACGTATTTTTGTTGTTATTTTAATGGTGTTGATCAGGAGCTGAACATAGAACCCTATGTATGTTAGGTAAGTATAAAACACTGAGCTATATCTCCAGTAATCAATATTTTTAACCACTGAAATGATACAATTAGCTAAGTGCCTTGCCAAAAATGTCTTTTTGCATCTCTTTGTTTAACCACTAACTAATAGCCTGGAAAAGTCAGTTTCATCTTGCAATGTTTTATGTAGCCTATAGATAGTCTTTTGATAGTAAGCATTAAATGTTATTATTTGTGTAAATACCAGATGTATGTGATGTATACATACCACATACAAATATACAAATATATATATATACATATATATATATGTGTGTGTGTGTGTGTGCGTGTGTCTGTCTGTCTGTCTGTCTGTATCTGTCTGTCTCTCTGTATTTACAAGTATATGTACTTACACATGTGTTTATACACACATTTAGTCTGACTATGTATCTGTAATTTTAATTTTACAAAGTAAGGTAAGTTGAAAGAGTAATTATTAGATGACTCCATTGGAAACTGGTATTCGGTATAGTCAATATATTAGATGTGCACCGCTCTTAGCATTGCAAATGGTTGTAACACAGCTGTCAGACTTCTCCTATTCTGTGGAGCCCTTCTTATTTTAGATATCGCTTCTCTAGAGAATTATGTTTATCAGAAATTCCTCTGCTTCCCTGCTGTCTGATCTTCCATCTTGGTGTCCTATGCTCAATCAGATAATGTTTAAAAGAAACAGCTCCTGGAAATATAAAGTGATTATGTGGTTTAAAAGGTTTGTATTCATACATGAACTTAATATGTTTTCTCATAATGCTGCTCCAACAAACCCTTCTTCTCTGGTTTGGAAATGTTTGTGGGAACATCTTCAGGGTCATAGAACACAGAATCACAAAGACCAACAGCACTCTTGAGGATAAAAAAGCTTCAAGATTCTATCCTGCTATTTTATTTTTCACTCAAAACAACTGTGATTTTTTCAACCCAGTTGAAAGGCAATTGTCACTGAGAACATGAGAAGAAGGCATCTTTCAAGGTCTGTATACCCTACTCTCCTTCTCTAGTTGAAAAAGGTATGGCAGAGGAAGGTCAGACACACATGTGGGATTTAGTGATTTCACATCCTGTTTTGCATTTCTTCAAAGTCAATCTTACTGGATTTTCAGCTGGAAGTGTTGAGAGTTATGGTTCCTCCTTGGGTTAGAAGTAGCTATTAATGTCAACTTAGTATGCTTTGCACTCACAAAGGGACTGTGGGCCTATAGGCAAATTCAAAATTAGGCCCAAACTCCCAGGACAGCAGGTCTTGGGAATCTGAACCATGTAAACAAGGAAAATCATCAACGACTTGATGAGAAACTAAAATAATTCTAGGAAAAATCTTAGTTTTTTTTCTTCTTACTGTACCAGCCAAAATCAATAAAATAAATTTTCTGCAGGCTGGGGTGTACTGCTACATGTATGTTCAGAAATGTATTTGACAAAGATATCTGACACTGTAAAATGAGATAAAGGTAAACATCACAGACGTTTAAAGATGTAGAACTATCAGATTTGCTAAATAAATATTTGTATTTATATGTTTCTTTATGGTCTGTTTTAATGATCTCTTTAGTGCAAAGTTATTAATGTCTCACTAGAGAGATACAGGCATCAGTCATTTAGATAGCATTCTATAACATTGATTATAGGCTTCTAGGCTTCAAAACATCTTCTAGTTCTGTTTTACTGTATGGTTCTCCTATTTTCTGAACACACTTCCTTTTAAAATAATAAACTTGTGGTCTGTGCTGCCCCCTGAGGCTATATTGATGTCTGTGGTCTGTGTTATCACCAGGGGCCATGTGGGTATCTGTGGTCTGTGCTGATTCTTAAGTCCCTATTGATGTCTATGGTTTGTCCTGTTGCCAGGGCCATAGTAGTGCCTGTAGTCCATGATGCCATTGGAAGCCATGGTTATGTATGTGACCTGTGCTACCACCTGAGGCTATGTTAGTGCCGGTGGTCCATGCTGCTGCCGAGGGCCATGTTGATTGTCTATGATCAGGGCTGCCACAGAAGACCCTGTTGATGTCTGTGGTGCATGCTATGGTCAGGGCCTGTGTTGATATCAATGGTCCATGCTGTCTTTGGAGGCCATGATGAGACCATGATTAGATCCATGGTCTATGCTGCTACCTAGAACCATGTTGAAGTCTATGATTCAGGCTACAGCTGGAGGCCATGTTAATGTCTGTTGTTCTTGCTGCCCAGGAAGCCATTTGGAAGCCTATGATCCATGCTGCTGCTGACTATTACTGGCAAGGCATCCTTTCTTGCAGTGGTATTGATGACTCCAGACTTATAGTTGAGAATGAGAGCCATAGAAGGCTTCTGTGACAACGTTTCTACTCCTAACCCCACACAGCAAGAAAAGACAAGACAATAGTCTAGATAAGAAGCTATTGAAGAGATTCCTTTAAAAATATGATAAAAATGCTAAAGTGTGGCTCTTTGAAGTTGATGACTTCTGGCAGGGGTAAGGGGATGAGAAAGGAATCAGTTATCTCTAAGGGCTTGCCACTGGGAATTTGATCATGTTCCAATACATATATAAGGAGCACAATTGGACTTGGTATATTTGTGGGGGAACAAAGGAGGGAGGGCAGACCTGGGAGGAATGGAAAATGAGTAGGATTGGGGCGCATTATTACATTTTCTAAATAATACATGAATATATTATGTTAAGAAAAACTTATTTTTGTGTATTTGGATATGGGTTTGGGCACCTTTATGTGCAGATGCACATGGAGGCAAGAAGCACTGGACTCCAAGAAAGCTAGAGTTACAGGTAGTTGTGAACTACCAGCCCTGGAAACTGCTAACTGAACTCTGGCCCTCTACAAGAGTAGCATGTGCTTTAACAGGTAAGTCACTACTCCATCCCCCTGAACACATTTTCTTACCAACAAAAAAGAAAAATAGAAAACAACAACAAAAAAAACAAAACATAAAATACAAACCCAGGACAGTAATTTATGGACGTCTAATTTTTGCCTGTTTGTGTGATCTTTGCTTGGCTGTCTAATGTCTGCATAGTTGTTTCTTAGAAGATTACAGGTAGCATTTTATATTCTCATTTCCTGTGAATTTTTTAAATTCATGAAATTGATTCCATTTGTATTACTATCTCAACCACAATTCAACCCAATGTAATAACTGAGCCTAATATTTCCCCTGTTTATTCATTTGACACATGTACATTTCTTGGTACCGTAGATATCTACCTTAAATGGAAGGAACAGCAAGTCCACTAAGACATGATCCCTATCCCTGCTGTCTAGGAGCTATGCCCTGAGTTCTGGAAGTAAAGAATTATCAAATCAGCGGCAATCAGTGTCTGTGGAGATGCTCTTTATGTCAGTGAGGCATGAAAAAACAGCAATGGGCTTGAGCTGCATTCATTAGAAAGCTAAAGTGTGGAACAAGCCTCCTAAGAGGAGGTAGGTAGGAAGCAGGACACCTCTTACTAGACCACAGGAACATCAAATTATGTGGCAGCTGATGTGTTTCATGGTCCTTCCCAGGCCCTAAAATCATCCCTCTGAGGAAGGGAATATGTTGTGTTCAAAAGAAGCACACTGTGCCGAGGCCAGTACACCCATGTTTACTGAAGATTAGTCAACTATTCACGTGAGCCAAGCTGCAGATTGAGTTCAGGTATCCACCACCAAGGAATGGGTAATCCAGGGTTATCTAGCTATAAAAAAAAAAAAAATTTGGTTGTCTTGTGTGTATATTTTGCCCACATATATGTCTGTGTACTACATGTGTACCAGTACCTGCAGAGCAAAGAGGACATCATCCTCTGGAACTAGAGTTATAGATACTTGTGAGCCATCATGGGAATGCTGGAAAGTGAGCACAGATCCTCTGCAACAGCAGTGAGTGCTCTTAACCTCCACAAGCCATCTCTCTAACACCCACAGTCTGCATTTTAACATCATGCTACAGTAATTCTTAAGTTAAACTGAAATTATAAAAAAGTACCGTTGGAAATTTAGATAATTCCAAACACATGGAAATTAATTTAGCTGAAGTGCATTCAACTACCAGTCCTTGTGGTGTTTTTTTTTTTCCCAAGTAACCAAAACAAGTGTAGGTTTGATGGTTTGTACACATTTAATTAGTTCTCAAAATTCCAGTACATTAGAACTGTGAAAATGGGTAAGTTTGGCCTAAATCTGGTGCTATATTGGATTCAAAGCTGTCTTTACACATAGTGAATTTTAGTTCAAATTTGCATGGGAACAAATTATATCTTAACTTAAGAATGTAGACCATTTTAACTGATCAACTGATTTCCCTTCCAATCACAGCATCCCATTCTCAGCATGTAACAAGCCAACAACTGAGTCTCAGCCTATCACAATATTTGATCTTCAGCCAGTCACAATCTGCACACTGAGCTGATGTGTCTATATAAGGAAAATGCCAACTGCAGCTTCTCATGAAACTTTTCCGCCTATAAACACAACCTGTGCTTCTGACGGAAAGGGACATTTTTGAACCCTCTTGGATGGCTGCCCAGCTCTAGAACCTTTTTTTCCTCATTCAAATAAACTTTGTGGAAACTAACTCTGGTCTCAGTTTTTCCTTTAGTGATACCATTACTTGTGGGAACTAGTTTTGTTTTCTCAAAGGGATCCAGTAAACTGAGTTGAGAAAAAGAGACTAGAAGAAATGTATTTCGTGGTTTATAAAGCAGTATAAAGTCATGAAAGCTGAACTCCAGTTGTTAAGTCCTTGCTGTGACATGTTACACATAACAGAAGATAGAGGTGTGTGTGTGTGTGTGTGTGTGTGTGTGTGTGTGTGTGTGTGTGTGTGACATGACCACAGAGGTCAGAAGAAAGAGCAGGTCAAATTCCTTAGAACTGGAGTTACAGGTAGCTATGAATTTCCTGATGTGGAGACTAAGAATCAAACTTAGTCCTCTGGAATTGCAGAGTACGTCCAACTGCAGAGCCATCCCTCTAGCTCCCCACCCCCTTTTTAATTTTAAAACAACACTGTTTTGAACACACTCAGTCCATATTCATGTCTTTAGGAAAAGTGCATTGAGTCAACTGTGTTTGGGAACTGTGTTTGAGTATGTCAGTGAAAGAAATGATGGCGACTCCCGCCACCCGTCAGCTTATATTCCAGTGGGATGGGAACAGGTAAAAATGGCTCACCAACATTACAAAGAAATTGCTAGAAGATCCCATCGCAAACAAAACTAAGAAATAATTTCCATCCTATTCCACATTCTCACTGAGGGTAAAACTTCCTTCGGTGGGAAGAATCTGTGTCTAATAATGCTTAAAAAGAAACCGAGTGACTTTTTAAAGCCCTGAGTAGCTGAGTGAGGGGTGCATGCACAAGGGGGACATAGGTAAATATTATAAAAGGCAGATTGTTCCAAGTGTTTTTTTTTAAATAATAATAAAGCATTACAAAGAGTTTCAGAATACTCAGGGGAAAGAATTTATTTTTACTTAAATAAATAAGATGACAAGAAGTGAGGAAATGGAATATTCCATCAGAGAAAGGAAGTGCTAATTTTAAAGAGCTTAAATAATAGATGTGACAAGTCTCACTTAAAGAAAATATTTCAACTGTGTAATAAAAATACATTTTCCAAGTTGAAAAATATGTGTTAAAAAAAATCTGGCTGATTTCAAACCTCAAAGAATGAAAGCTCTGAGCATTGACTGGTCCAAAAGGAATATTTACACAAGGTTTGTCAACTGCCTGTGTCCTTGTTTTGAGATTATTTACTTTTGGTCATGTATGTCTCTTTTCACCGTTGACATCACTCAGGAACTGTGTTTTTGTGAAGTATAAATTAATTAAAGTTTAATTTTTTTTAGATTAGAGGTTGTTTCACTTATTAAGTGAAATCACTTTTGAAATACAGGGTAACATTAGGTAAAGATGGAGGCTGTGTCACGACTGCCAATCAAATCAAGAGTTGACAAGAATAAATCATGAATAAAACACTCAGCAGTGAAGGCTCCCTTGTTAGGTCAATGTTTTCCTAAGGGCTCTAAGAAAAGATTAATTCACTCTTATTCTCTAAAGAAATGAGTCTTACCTAATTTTTTTTTAAAAAAGCAGATGTACAAACAAAGAAAGTCAGTTTAGCAATAATGGAGAAAAGCCATTGCACATTGTAAAGGTATAGAAAGATCTTTGCAACTCCAAGAGGCGATAGGTAGGGCAACAACTACTGGACCAGTTAAAAGAATGGACCTGAGTACTGCAGGTCATTTTCGTAGGATGTTTCCCAAACTTACAAAAGTTTTTCATACACTACATTTTTTAAACTCAAAACAATTCTCTATCTTCATTAATCATTAATTATCTATTAGTCACTATTATTCATGAAAGAGACACAGTGAGTCCCCACCATTGCCTGTGGCAAAGCGTTTTCTATAATCATTTAAAACTCTTCATAAGACAGAAAGAAGCATCAGAATACTCATGAAATAGATAATACCAGATAGGTCTATTAAGGCTGAATTTTTGTAAACATTTAAAAGAAAGTTTTAGAATCTTTTTATTTTTAATTGAGTCTCTTTTATTTGTTCCATCTTTTTCTGTGCTGCATACCATGGTAACGGTTTAAGCCAAAATTCAATGGCCTGGGTCCATCCTCAAGAAGTTCATGATTAAGCTGAAAAACAGTGAAAGTAATCAAAGTATAATAGAATCGATTGCCAAAGGTTCTCTATAGAAACAGAACTGGGGTGTATGTGTGTGTGCACGCGTGTGTGTGTATGTGTGTGTATGTGATGTATGTGCAAGTGTGTATCTGCATTGGGTGTATGTATATATGTACATGTGCACATGAGCATGTGTGGGTATATGTGTATGTATGTATGTATGTATGTATGTATGTATGTGATTTATCAGAATTGCTAACTAGTTATGATTCAATTATTCTAACAATGATTTTTCCTGATGGAGTGTCAAAGGATCCATAGTTGTATGGTTGTTCTGGTTATGAAGTTGGATGTCTCTGCTGGTCTTCAGTATTATGCAGGTATCCCAAAGAAGTAGGTTTTGAAATCAGTCAAGGAACAAACTTGCCAGGGAAAGTGAGGTCAAAAAGGCAAAGAACAAAAGCTTCCTTCTTCCATGTCTTTTTAATACAGACTGCCACCAGCAGGTGTGGCCCAGATAAAAGGTAGACCTTGCCATCTCAAAAGATCTCGATTTAGGGTCAGTCTTCCCACTTCAAATGATTCAAGCAAGAAAAATCTCTTGAAGCATATCCAGCCACTTGGGTTTTGGTTAATTTCAGATGTAGTCAAGTTAATAACAACAAATAGCCATCAGAATATAGGAATACAGTATAGAAAATGATTTATTATGTTACAAAATTCTAAGTATTTTCAGAAGAAGACCCCACAGATGTGCAGGGAAATCAACAAGTAGAAAAGTAACAGATGTAAAATAAAAGAAACAAATAGTACTTAGAAACTGTAGATTTGATGTACACAGTGTTAACTGTATATCTGCATACAGAAAGAGATGAAGTTAGAAAGACAGATGAAAGCTTATGAAAAGATTTTGTAATGCAAAAAGTGTTTACATTTCTCCAAATAGTTGATTAGATAGTATCCAAAATTTTGAGGCTAGGAATTGCTAACAGATTTATACACTAAAAAACAATCTAGATTATGACCTGAGGAGAGAGAATCAAGGAGATCATCAAAGTGACTGTAGGACCTGCAGAAATGGCTTAGTTGTTAAGAGCACTTGCTATTCTTGCAGAGGACCTAAGTATGGTTCTCAACACCCTCACCTGGTGGCTCACCACTCCCTGTAAGTCTAGCACCAGGGTGCTAAAGCCTTTTTCTAGCCTACTAAGGTACTCAGGTATACATACACACACAAACATAGATACATACATCTACATATAACTATAAATATATCTAAAGAGACAGTAATGTTGAAGAACATTACCTGGAAAGTGTGATACATTTTAATGTCATGGTCTTAGTTGGTCCTTATAAAATCATGACTGATATTTTGGTGGTGAGGACAAGAAAACTGATCATTTCAAATTGAGTTTTGTAGGACATCAGAAGAGACATTTAACATGAGATATGACTTGAAAGAGGGAGGTCTTATCCCTTCCAATAATGGTTGTGAGAGCAATAAAAATAAAACTGTTTTCAAAGAAAAACTTACAGTTTATAGCTGTAGTTATAATAAAAGTTATTATGCATTGTCCAAGTAGATAAAAAATGATAATTTTCTGCTTGACCTAGCTGGCTTTAGCCTTACAAGTTGGGAAGGAGATTAATAAACTGACAACTAAATTTACAGCTTTTAACATGTGGTTGATCCAAGTTGTTTGGGCTAATGACCTCATCTTTTTGGACTGGACTCTCACCCAGTTCCTGAACCCCAGAGGGTTGACAGTTTGCACAACATTTTTCCAGTCTTCTCTGTTGGGATGCTACCATGGTTTTCTTTTTTCCTCTGTTACTCCCTGGAGTTTTATTCTAACGTCTATCACTAGTAGCTTACATGTTTGAAAACTTTGTGTTAACGGTAAGATATTTCCAGCTGTTGTCTCAGAAGCTATTGGAAGTACAGAAAAGACAAAACTGAATATTAAGAATTATTCTGGGGATTGTTGTGAGGGGATTGTTTAGTGAAAAAGCACTTGCCAGGAAAGAGTATGGGAAAAAAATCCTGATCCCTGGAACATACATACCTGTAATTCTAGACTTGGAAAGCAAAGATGGATCCCCAGAATAAGCTTTCTAGAGAGACTAGTTATATCAGCAAGTTCTAGGTTTAATTGAGAGACATATACATATATATATATATATATATATATATATATATATTCCCATATACCTGTGCCCATACATACATACATACATACATACATACGAATATCACACAGAGACAGATGTATGCATGTATACATGCAAAAAAATGGGGGAACAATTCTTTTAGACTCCCTAAAGTAACTATATGAAGCTGCTAGGGCACACCAAAAGAAATTCTTCTATGCAGGTTAAATATTGATCATCCACACAACTGAAACAACATGCTCTTGTTTCACTGCTTACAGACACTTGGAAAACTGTTTCCTCTATGTATTAGAACCACACTCCAGGGCAGCTGAGCCTTTTGAAAACATTGAAAATTAGAATTAGTTACTCTAAAGCTCACTGATAAAACTGATAGCAATTGGAGGTGAAGGCCAGCATGAAAGCTACTGGATTTGGCAATCTGATTTCTTTCAACCTTAAGTGATACACTCACACACAGTCATGCACACACAGATTCACATAAAAATAAACCTGAAAGACATTAACATGTAAAGATACATATAACATACCTACTTACTGGATATTTTAATTTACTGGCTCTTTTTTGTTTACTATGTTATCTCTAGTGTCTATAAATACATCTGTTACATGGAGACATTGAATATCTGTTGAATAAACAAATGTAAGAAGCATTAAGACTTCAAACTATAGCCGCAAGCTCATCACTTCATCGAATGTGGTTTAAAAAAAAAAAAAACTAGCTAAAATCCATGTCATTGAAAGCTGGGATTTTATCCTTTCTTAAGCACTAATCCACATTTCATGTGTAGGAAATGCTAAAAAGGAAGTCAGGTCCCAAATTGTGCTAACCTGGGGGAATTCAAAGAAGAAAAGGACTACGGGAAGAAAAACAAGTGTGAAGATCAACCGCAAAGAATAGATAACTAGTGACAGAGGCACAAGTGCTTCAGTTATTGTGTCCTACTTCCTAAGGTCCAAGCCTAGCTGTGCACATCTGTGCAGACTAGCCAGAGGTGCTATGAGTCAAGTACCCTACGCCACAGTCTGAGTTTTAACTAGAGATATTTGAGAATGAAAAGTCCTCCCTTTCTTGGTGTGTGATGACAGTGCCGCCAGGATCCACCCCCACCCCATACCTTGAATCACTTATCTTATGAAGAACGTGTAAACATGTCTGTTCTGCATGGTGACCAAAGCTAGATTTCCTTGTGAGGGTTTGCTGATTGTGTCTGACCAGATGGCTTCTACAGCCTGCATTTCCGCCCTGTGCTGTGCTTTGATGATCCTCAGCTGCACAGGCTCATGGTCTGCTTAACTTTCTCCCAGAGTGCTGTCAGCTGGAAAAAAAAAAAATGATTCCTTGTGGATTAAATCCCGGACAAATTATTTCATATAATTGTGTTCAGAGAATGAATTAAAATGAGCAAGAAAAATGGCTGAACAAACCTTCATAAAATTCAAATATAGTATAAGATGATATGCTTTATATTTGTTGTTGTGGCTATTATTGCTGCTGCTGCTGCTGCTGCTGTTTAATGTCTTGGGCCAGCATGATGGCTCATTGGGTAACGGCACTTGCTGCCAAGCCTGATGACCTGAGGACCTGAGTTCTATCCCTGGGAAACACTTGATGGAAGGAGAGAACCAACACCCTCTGACCTCCATTCATCTAACATAGCAGTCAGGCACACATGAAGGCCAGAAGAGAACATTAGATCCTCTGGAAACAAGTTACAGACGGTTGTAAGCTGTCACGAAGATGCTAGGAATCAAATCTCAGTCTCCTGGGAGAGTTTCAAGTACTCTTAACAGCTGATCCATCACTCTAGCCCTAATATTTATTATCTTTATATTATACACCATTAAAAATAATTATTGATAGCTGACCTGTTTCATATATTCAATTAATGAATACGTATTATTCATGTGTAACATCTATCAACATATGCAATCAATGTAACTGATGTGTGCTTAGTGGCTAACAGGATAAATAGTTTGCTTTTAGAAAAGTCTGTCTTTTAAAATCTTGTTCCTATTACTTTTTCTGCCCCAGCTATCAAGAGTCATTTTGTCTCTTGAGCACGGTTAGCATGTGTTTTCAGGCATGAGATGCCTGGTCTTACAACATTCTCCCTCCTTCCTGCTTTCTCCAGAATCATCAAGGAATGTTTTTAAATTCCAGAACTATTTCTCTTACCCCTTCCACCCCAATTGCTTGATCCTTGTGAGAGATGATGTCTTCTATCTTTTTTTTTCCTTCCTTGACTCTTTTCCCTTGGGTACCTGTTGCTGTCTGCAGTGATACATCATTTCCAAGAAGGGGCCTGAGTACCATCTTGCTCCCCAGAGTGTAGCTAAAACCAGTGGGTATCATTTCACAGGATGTTCTTAAGAGCCTTGGGAGAAAACATCAGAATTTTACATTCTGGAAACCATTCACACACCAGCCAGCACACACTCACACAAAACCATTCAAACTAGACTGAACATGGTTGCTTTCCTTATTGCTACATCAAGAAATTATATTAGTGTCTTGGATGATTCTACCATCCCCCCTTCCTCTTTCCCTCACTGTCTTGCTACCAAAAAAAAAAAAAAAAACAAAAAAAAACAAACAATTATTTTAAACTGCACCACAAAAGTGGGACTGGTGGGAGCCATTTCTATCAACCCTTCCCAAAATAGGATAAAAATAGCTCTTTACATTTGTTTATTCGTATCTCTCTTTGTCTTTCTCTCCCTTCCCCTCTCTCCCCCTCCTTTCCTGTCGTTTCCCCCCTCCTCCCCCCCGTCAGGGATTGAACTGACTTCCTAGCCTTTCTGAGGCAAATGTTCTACCACTGAGCTACATTCCCAACCACAGTGATTTTCAGTGTTTAAAGAACCATATTTACAGGGGCTGGAGAGGTGGCTCAGCAGTTAAGAGTACTGACTGCTCTTCCAGAGGTCCTGAGTTCAATTCCCAGCAACCACATGGTGGCTCACAACCATCTATCATGGAATCTGATGCCCTTTTCTGGTGTGTCTGAAGACAGCTACAGTGTATTCACATAAATAAAGAACCACATTCACTGTCATCAGCATCTTTACTGCAGAAGGGAATGCTGACCTCTCCCTAAGGGAGAATGCATCCTGTCTGCATTAGAGAAACAGCGCTCAGCTTTGAAACAGCATTGGCTCCCGTCGCGTTCAGTTCCACCCGCACGCATGAAAAAATTGGAGCATGTGGCGTACTGTTCAGCTCAGGCTCCACTTCCTGATCGCGTGAGGTATACCTTTGTCTCCCACCGAGGAACGTTTCAGCTCTGATTTCATCAATGCTAGTAGGACTTGTCTATCTCTAAGAAATATAAAACAAGAATCCTATGAGTGCATTTTTGTGCCTCGGTGGGAAAAAAAAATGTCATCCTAACAATTTCATTAAGTGTTAGAAAATGTTGGGGGAAGTGTCAGGAGCAAACAGACTAATATCTAACAGCTGGGAAATCCTCTGTGTCTGCATTTCTGAATGCTTGAATCATGTGTGGAGGTTCTGGAGGATACTGATACTTGGAGCCCATCTCCAACATCTTCTGCTTTCTGTGGTAAGGCGTGGCATGTCCCCGGCACCAGGGTTTCTGCGTAAAGTTCCCCAGGCAATTCTATATGAAGCTGAAACTGAGAAACCTCTGCAAGAGAGAGAGAGAGAGAGGCGGGGGGG
>NW_021604792.1:634878-651545 GCF_004785775.1 Grammomys surdaster
GGGAGGGGAGGGGAGAGGAGAGGAGAGAGGAGAGGAAGAGAGAGAGAGAGTGTGTGTACATGCCTGTATGCATATGTATCCACTGCCTCTGTGTGTTTGCATATGTATATATGTGTTTGTGTGTATTATTTTTATAATCTCATCAAAACTTTATTTACACTCCTTTCCTTAGAGTACTAAAAGACGTTACCTCTTAATGTGAGAAGAATATACATTTGGTTGCAGATTAGAAAGTCCTATATATACCTACTAGGAGTGTTTGGTATATGCTACTGTTCAAGTCAGTTGTTTGTGGATTTCTTTCTTCTTGTCTTATTTATTTCTTTTTAAAGCTTTGTTTATTTATGTAAATGACCTTCTATTTGCATATATGCCTGCCTGATAGAAGAGAGCCTCAGACAGAAGAGGGCATCATATCCCACTATAGATGGTTTTGAGCCACCATGTAGTTGCTGGGAATTGAACTCAGGACCTCTGAGGGAGCAGTCAGTGCTCTCAACTTGTTTTATTATTGAGAACATGGTTTTAAAGTCTCATGCTATTATTGCAGTGACCTCAGTGTCTCTTTTCAGATCCATCAGTTATAACCTGGTCAAATATATAATGTGTTTGCAGTCGAATGTGGAATATTTGTATCATGTTAGGCATAATTATGACCTGGTTATTGTTACTTCTGTAAATAAAGCATGACATAAAGAAATATAATTTTATGTCAGCTTGACAAAGGATGAATTCATAATGGCTATTCTTAGTTGTCAACTTGACTACACCTGGATTAACTAAAAGCCCAAGCAGCTGGGCATATCTGTGAAAGGTTCTTCTTAATTGGATTATTTGAGGTAAGCAAACCCACCCTAAATCTAGGGCACATCTCCTTAGAGAATCCTATGTAAATAATATGAAAGAAGAAAGCTTTTGCCCATTGCCTCCCTTCAGTTGGCAAATTCATATAGCCTGTTGCTAAAGCATTCCTTCACCGGCATTAGATAGAGCCCACTTCATCAGTATCTGATGTATACTGAATACCACATGAGACATCCAGCCTTATGGACTAGAAAACTATTATATTCTTGGACTTTCCATCAGGAGACAGCCATCATTAGAGTAGCTGGACCACAGCATTTAACTCACTTTAATAACGTGTGTGTGTGTGTGTGTGTGTGTGTGTGTGTGTGTGTGTGTGTTAATTTTATCAAATCTGTTCCTCTAGGAAACCTTGACTAATACACCTTATATATCTATTTATATATTTAGATGTTTTGATGTTGGGTATATACATGTATGCACTATTACTATATCTTTCTATTGAACTGCCCTCCTGTTATCTCACAGCCTTTGTATCTTGTAGTGGTGTCTACATTTTCTGCTATGACACGTATATGCCAGCCTTCATTTGGTCACTATTCATGCACAATGTCTTTTTTTTTAATCTCTCAAGTTCCAGTATATACATATCCTCCATATGAAGTGAGTGTTCTGTAGACACTATACCACTGAACCCTGCTTATTATTCACTTAGCTATTCTACATACTGTGAAGTTTTTAAACCATTTATCCTGAAAATGAGACTTTCTGTCAGTATTCAGAAACCTTGCAGACCAGGAGAGACTGGAATCATTTAATTCAAGGTACTGAAAACAAATGTCACACAAAATATTACACTCAGCAAAAATTAGTGGATGATAAAGTCTCATCTTGTTCATAAGTGCACACACATACATACACATATATATGTACACATATATACAGAGGTATAGATAGACAGACAGACAGAGACAGACAGCTAGCTTTAGAGTTATCTTCTCTGGTAGCTTATAGAAATGATTTTAACAACTACTTTAAATTCCTCATCAGATAATCTTCATTTTGTGAGTGTGAGTTTCTATATAATCAGATAATCTTCATTTTGTGAGTGTGAGTTTCTATATAATCAGATAATCTTCATTTTGTGAGTGTGAGTTTCTATATAATCAGATAATCTTCATTCTGTGAGTGTGAGTTTCTATATAAATACATTGTGTTTCTGTAGTGACTTCTTATTTCCTAATATTGTTTCATGCCCCTAATATCCATTGCTGAGGAGTCTTCATATTTAGCTATAATGTTGCTCCTTCCAGACTTTATGGTCTACTGTTGGGAACTAAAGCCCTGCAATGGATAATGGAGGGGTTATGTGGACATATCTGCAAACATGGGGCTGCACCATGGGACCAGTTGTAAGGAGGTTTTCCGCACCGTTAGATCTGGGGTCACATAGTGGTGTGATGCTCTGCACCCGCAATGACCATGAGCACCCTAAGCTCTCCATTCTTCCTGTCTGGGAAGTCAGCACTGAGTCCTGCTGTTCTGGGAATGAGATGACACAGGTAAAATGAAACTTCTGTGTCTCCTTCCTCTGTGCCATCACTGCTGGGTTGGTTTTTACTCCTACATTTTTGCACCTTTCTAACTGGACTCCAAGATGTTCCTATAGCCAGCTTCTTCCATCCACATAATAGATAAATTGTTTGCTGTTGTTGTTGTTTGTTTGTTTGTTTGTTTGGTGTGTGTATGTGAAGAAAAGACCTACTTTTTAATTCATTGTCTTGCTAGCACATGACTTTAGGATGTTTTTTAGAGCATATTTAGTTTTGCAGTGAATTAAGAGGAATTGAGACTTCCCATATAGCACTTGTTCCTCAAGTCATACAATATCTGCCTTCAATCTTATTCCCAATAATATATACTTTTAGAAGCTGATAAATCTACATTGACACATCATAATCATACAAACCCAAAGTACAAGACCCAAAGTCATCAGTGTGCATTCTCTTTTTGTGCATTCTATGGGTTTTGCCAAAAGCAAAATCACGTGTTGACATGGATTGAATAAGAGAGACATGGGTGCCACAGGCTCAGATCTTGGATGCCTAATCTCCAGATGGTGGAATTGTTTGGGTGGGGAGGGGGGGTTAAAAGGTACATCCCTGATGAATGGAGTACATTACTGGGAGTGGGCTTTGTGAGTTTAAAGACTTGTTCCAGTTTGCTCTCTGCTTCAAGCTTGCATTTAAGGATGTGAGGCCTCAGCTTCCTGTCCCTGGCACATGCTGCTATGACTTCCTGCTGTGATGGATTGTCCATCTGAAATAATAACCCAAATAAATCCTTCCTTCTATAAGTTGCTTTGCTCGTGGTGTGTTTTTTTTTCCACACACGTATTGAGCACCATAGTATAATAGAAAGTTTTTCACTTCCCTGAAAGCCTTCTGACACCTGTTTGCAGATCCATCCATCTTCCTGGCCCCTAGGAAACATCAGGAGCAACCTTTTCCTGGTGGTTTTTTCTCCTTCAGAATGCTATGCATACATACCTTTCACAGACTGGCTTCTGTCCCTAGGAATATTCATTTTTCTCTTCCCTGTGCCTTTGCATGGCCTTATTCTTCATTACTTTACATAACTGAGACATATCCCATTAGCCAGATGGACAATCACATACTTGGTTTATGCATTGCTAAGGTAAAACAAGCTCTAAGTGTTGGTGAATGTAAACAAAGCTCTGCTAAAGACCTAAATTCACATTTGTGCATGGACAGACATCTTCGTCTCTTCTGAGAAGAGCATAGTTATAGAAGTGAATGCTCCAAGCATGTTTAGCTTTAGGAGGAACAGCCAACACCTATTCCAGTGTGACTGTTCAGTCTATATTCTCAGTAATGATAGATGAGAAATCCAGATCCTCTGAATTCTTACCAATACAGCATATTGTCTGTGATGGGAATCGGGTGATGTCAGTGTTCTGGATCTAGAACATGGTGGTAGGTGTGAAGAGGTAGCTGCTTGCCTGTTGTTCTAGTTTGTGTTTCTGTTCCTGTGGTGAATCTTTTGAGTAAAAGAAAGTAATGGAGGAAAGGATTTATTTGGCTTATATTTCTAGATCAGAGTCTATCACTAAGAGAAGTCATGGCAGAAACTCAGGCATAGCGCTAGAAATGAAATCATGGGAAACACTTCTTGCTGGCTGACTCTCTAGGTTATTCTTAGCTAGACTCCCTTTACAGCCCAGGGCCATCAGTGTAGGGATGGTACCACCCATAGAGGTCTGGACCTTTCTGCATCAAGTCACAATCAAGACATACATACATGCCCATAAACCAAACATATATGGACACTTCTTCAACTGAGGTTTTTCTGTCAGATGACTATAGGAGGCATCAGGTTGATTAAAATAAAAAACTTACTAGGAAATTAGTATTCTGGATCTGGGACATTTTAAAAAGTGTGAATAGGCATTACCGTATTATCCCCAATACTATATCTTGTCAATGATCTGGACCGAGACAATTCCAATAAGTATGAAGAGGGATATAATTATTAGACAGAATTCCAAGTCACAAACTTTACTGATTCATGTTCCTTACTTTTGCTTTCTGATGTGAGGATTTTATTTCTATGTCCTGACTAAGTTACTTTCTCAATCATATAACACACACACACAAAAAGATTTCAGGGGCTGACCACTTAGTAATTTCTGAAGGATGAAAACAAATTTATTCTCTACTGGGTGAGATATATCAGACAATTTGATTGGTTGGCATTTTTGGTAAGTCTACTGAAATCAGTAAACAAAACATTTTGTCAGTGTCTGTACATTGAATGTTTACTTGGCTAGGACTAGAGCTGCAGAATCTGTGTGTGTGTGTGTGTGTGTGTGTGAGAGAGAGAGAGAGAGAGAGAGAGACAGAGACAGAGACAGAGACAGAGACAGAGAGAGAGATTCAGAAAAGCTTTCAGCTCCCAGCATGTGTGAAGTACTTTCATATACTTGAGAGTATTTGTATGTTTGATTTTTAAAATCTCTTAAATTAAGGTCTGTTCTTATAGATAGAAAATGTACCAAATATAGACCTAATTCTAATATCCACTAAAAATAAAGACGTAAAACTCTAGTTATTTAAATTGTGCAACCACTTGAACAAGGGGGCAGAGGAATGAAGATGGGGAAGAAGATGTGCAGGCAAAGAGGGAGGATTAAGAAGAAGGGGAGGAGGAGGATGAAAAGGAAGAGGAGAAGAAGAAGGAAAAAGAAGAGAACTGGGTGAGGAAGAGGAGAAGGAGAGAAGAGGACATCTCAACATATCTGTGGTTATGATTTCTCAACCCCTGTTCTTGGGGTTGAGAAAGAAATAACACTGTTTTGCATAGGCAGTTATATTGAGTGGTTAGGAGCACTGACTGCTTTTCCAGAGAACATAGACTCCATGCCCATCACCCACACAGTGGCTCACAACACTCTGTAACTTCAGTCCCAGGGAATCCAATGTCCGCTTCTGTCCTCTGTGGGCATCAACTATTCACATGATGCACAAACAAACATTTAGGCAAACAATCATATACATAAAATAGAAAAATACAAACAGCAAAAGATAAATAAATATAAAAAAACCCACAAGTTCATATTTTGGAAAAAATTAGAGCACTTTTGTCATTGTGGATTTAAAGATTCCCCAGAGTGATGTCATTTCTTTGTGTCAATCAATACAGAGGAAAATAATATTTTTGTGAGGTTTTGACTTGTTTTCTCTTGACGGCATCTGTTCTATGGGCTTCATCAACTTCTTACAATGGATGTTCCTTCCCTTCTCATCAATCTTGGCACAGATCTGGCTCCTCTGAGCCCCACTGGTGATATCTGCAGCCTTCATAATGTCTAAGAAAACTTCCTGACACTTGGGTAACTACACAGTTAATTTTGCTTGGGCAAATAAAATGCATGTTAATATACATACATAAAATAGACATTGTAAACTTCCTTCATATACTTTTTTTGAAGGACCTGGTGTTTTATGGTGCCTACAGTATGAGAAAATCATTCGCTGACTCCTTTTGGAATACCTCTCTATAGATTGTCTCCATGCATGATTGGACCTCTCTTAGGCAGAGGCTGTGACTACCTTTGCTCTAGACTATCTGTGCAAAGGTATTTGTGTAGCAAACAGCCTTGAAAGATAACATTTCTCTCTAGAGCAGAAGATAGATTTGTGTACAGTCAGCATAATAAAGATAATGGCTTCCTCTGTAGTAAATTTCACTTCATTTCCTTGTGGCACATTCTAAAAGATACAGGTCTGTTTAATTCTTGGTTTCATGACTGTGATAAAAACTCTCTTATATGAACAAGATCACCTGGCCCCTTTTTCATGGGTCTCTCTATAAATAAGTTGGCATGGGGAACAAATGCCACCATAAAGGTCACACTGCTTGCTTTGCTGTAATAAATAGCCCTTTGTCTCTGACATAAAGATCGTGGGTCCTCTGCCAGTACCGATGAAAGCATGGCAGTCTAGTTTGTTAATGTACAAGCAGGATGACAATTCATATCTCACAGTAACCTTCCAATTTTTCCAAGCTATCAGGGAGCCAATGAAAGCCCTTTCATAGAAATATTGAAAAGAGAGAGAAAGCATGAATTAGGGAAACAGAATTTCAAATTTCTATGTAAGGAATGGGAATCCCTAAGTATTTCTATAGTTGGACAGAATTCTAGAAATTATCCAGCAGAAAGGGCAGATGAAAGTACAACAGAGTCTTCTGGAGAGGTAAACGTTGTACCCAGGATATTTCCTGTACACATTGAAAGAACCACTGAACTAATTCTGTAGGGATTTTGGTTCAAAGGTCAGGAAGCAAAGTCCTGACAGCACAAACAGTTACACGGGTCTGTAATGACCATTGCTCCACTAGAGGTCAGTTGCTAAAGGAAACTGACCTCAAGTTTTCACTCATCTCAATATGTAGTTATGGATTTCCTTCTGTGCTTATCAGAAGATTCTGAAACAGGCCAGGGATCTGGTTTTCAAGAAAGAAAAATAGTCAGAGAGGTTCCTGAAGTAACATGGAACAAGTGTTATCAGCTCTTCCCTGGGGAACAGGACTCACCATCTGGGTCTGTGGAACTGAGGATGTCATTTAGATTGTGGAGAGAATGGCATCAGAGGATTGAGTCAGGGTTGATTTTTAATTCTAGAAACAAACTCATAAAAACATGCTGCCATCCAAGATCAAGAGGAACACTGAATAAACATACAATACCGCAGTATTTTTCAGGTTTAAAATAAATCTGTGTTTTGAACATGGAATATTATGGTACAAATCAGTTGTATAACTGAGGGTATATAAAAAGCCCAGATGTATTTGAGAATAAATATTATACAATCAGAATTATGAGTCTGCCATTGAGAAGAAGGAGATAATATTTAGATCTGGCATGTAAATGTCCAAGGAAGCTGGTCAGTTAGAAGAGATTATAGGATCCTAGCCCCATGGTGATACAGAAGATCAATGTTTTCTGAGAAGATACTTAAGATTTTGGGAGCATGGCTGGTAAGATTAAAAGTTATGCTAGGTGGCTCTTGGAAACCAGTGCCCTGCTTCTCCCTCTCCCAAGGAATAGAAGACAAAATAAGAATGATTTAAAGCCAAAGTGGTCTTAAGCTGGAAGGCACTATGCATGATATTGGAGGAGAAAAGTAATTGTCAATTTTACACTGTACAGTAATGGCATGAACGTTAAGGGATTAGCCACTCTTTCATGGTTTAGGATGAAACTCATAACTGTAAATGTTATCAGGGCCAAGAACCTAGGACTAGACAGGCCATGGGCTCTAGAGGATAACCTACTACTATTATACTGCTAAATAAACATAGTACTTACCAACTCTTAACAGTTTATTGCTATACCTATACAGTAGTGCCTCTCTCAATCCTCATGAGAAAGTGTCTTCTGAAATGAAAAGAGACTCACAAGTTGTCTCTGCGTAAAGACTAAGAGACTGCAGAATACACAGCCATGAATAGGATATCTTTATCCCATGACTCAGGTACAAAGAGTGTCATCAGTGGATGAGTACAAGGAAACAGAGTCTTCTGGACCCAGAAAGTTTGCACATATGAATTAACGGTGGTTGTGACAGATACAGAAACCCTGCACACAAAATCCTGCCAGACAACATTCTAGCATGGGGAAGTCAGGTGGGCACTAAGTCCCACACCACGGTAAAGAGCTATCAGGGATTTTTGGTTGTCTTTTATAGTATGGGCCCCCCATATGCAGTAAACTATACTACAGTTGATACCCACACACCTAAGAGTATATAAGCAGCACAGATCAGACTCAATGGGTTTAAAAGAAAAAATGGTCACAAGTAGGAAAGGAGGGTAGATCACCCTGAGTGACAGAATGTTATCAAAATATATTGCATGACATTCTAAGAGGATTAATAAAAATGTATATGCAGTTGTGAAGTATATCATTAGAAGGCTTTGTGACTTCTGTCTTTTATTGGATTAAACAGCATGACAAACTCTTTTGTTTTCTTAAAATAATCTCCAGTGTTTACCTGGCATCACAGTGAGCTCTGTCCAATCCTCCCCATGAGCGATCTGAGTACCCACCTAATTGGGAATCACTATTTACTGGTCAGGAGGCTGTTCTGAACATCTTTGCAGCATGTGATCACAGGGCTAACACCAACAATGACAGCCATGCTAATGAATTTTGTTCTGTTTATGCTCAAGATTGAAGCCTTATGATATGGCGCTTACCACAAAGCCTGAGGATCTATGTTCTATCTCTAGAACCCGTATGGTGGAAGTTGAGCACAGCCTCTTAGAACTTGGCATCTCATCTCCACACATGCACTATGGTATAAGTTTACCCATGACCACACATAAACAAATAAATGAAAAGCAGTTTATAAAAACATTCAGAATGTGATTACTTTTCTCCCTTCCCTCCTTTCTCCTCCTGTTCTTTTCTCCTTTTACCCCACTAGAAAATATTCATTTTGTTGGGCAATTTACAACCTTGCTGTACCAGTCACTGGATTTTAGTTTCTCTAATATTTGCATTGAAAATGCTGTCCTATGCTTGTTTGTTTGTTGTTTTCAAAAAATCTTTTCCCTGTGTTTCCTTCAGAGGAAAGCAATGTTTTCCAGTCTTCATAAACTCTACCCTGGTATCACTGGAAAAAAGGCTAAAACATTAATTTATAAGTCCAAACTTCGATCAATAGGTTTATGACTGAAGGTTATTAAACATATATAACCTATATGTTTGGCTGACTATGTACATTTTTGTAGACTCTTCCACTATATTGGATTTCAACCTTATCATAAACTATTCATAAAGCACAGTATTTTATGTGGCCTCTAAGACTTTATTAACCCACCTAGTTATATAAGTACTTTGCATTTTAATGTTGAAAATAAGTTTTAGAACAGTGGTGCATGGAAATGCTATACATTTATGTTGTACTGTCTTTACAGTTGGCTTAAAAATATTTCTTTTAAAACTCTCAAAATGTTTATATTTTGGGGTG
Source organism: Grammomys surdaster (assembly GCF_004785775.1). Taxonomy (NCBI): domain Eukaryota; kingdom Metazoa; phylum Chordata; class Mammalia; order Rodentia; family Muridae; genus Grammomys; species Grammomys surdaster. Next base: position 644,241 of record NW_021604792.1, read on the forward strand.
CTTTATAAAGCTATCTTATAAATTTATTTGCTTAAATAATCCAAACATTACCATTATGATCCATACTATTGACCAGTAGCATTTTGAAAGGCATGGCATTCAATTCAGTGTGGGTAAGGTTATGATTATTGAGTCGAGGGCAGGGGGTATAGATCATGGTATGCAGGTGGAGGTGGCAGGCCTGGTGTGGTGACTTACACCTATAATTCCAGAATTTGAGAGGCTAATACAAGGGGACTGCTAAAACTCAAGGTCAACTGGCCTCTAGAGTGAGACCTTACAAGTGAAGGTAGTGTTGGTCTTGCAAGATGCTGGAGATCATGAAGTGACTCTATTTCATCACCTTTGTTACCACTGGTCAAAACAGAATAGTTGTGAATAGGACAAAAATCACTCCTGGGTTCTTAGACATCTACCCTTACCCTTCACCCTGCCCTCCCACCTACCCCCGACAAAAAAGGGTAGAAATGCTTGAACGATCTTGGGAGAGAGGAAGAAAATTAAAGAGGCTGAGAGAAATTAATCTCTTATGTAAAGATAAAAGTCCTATCAGAGGACTATAGTCCATGGAAGGGACCAGAGGACCACACATCCACTAAGGCTCTCACTTGTACACGCGTAGAGGGGCAGGTGTATGACTTAGTTCAGGAATAGCTCTCCTCTGTCAGGTAGGGGTAACACTCACATAGGGAATCACAGAATGAGGCTTCTTAGCATCTGAGGGGACAATGTTTAAGACCCCCAATCCAACAGTGGTGACCAGATAGAAGGAAGTTAATAAAGTAGCAAGCCACAACTGCCATGTTGAACAGCAAGCCCAGAAGATGAACTGAGAAGGAACTAAGCCAGTGTGCCCCATGAGGACACATGTAGATAACTATGCATCATAATGTACTTATGAGAAAAACCCTTGGGCAGCAGCACACAGTACTCTGCAGGAAGAGTGGAAGAACAGAAGGAGGAGAACACATGTATGAATAAAATGCTACCAACCTTTGCTCAGTGACCCCCTAGCTAAGATGATTGTCAGCTTCACAGCTTGCTTGAGTCTGGGTTCTCTAGAGCAGTGGTTCTCAACCTGTGGATCTGGACCCCTTTGGGGTACAAATGACCCTTTCATAGGAGTCCCATATCAGATATCCCAATTGCTAGTGAAGCTACTCTAATGAAAAACGACTCAGCCTTAAGGGCAGATGTCCATGCAGCCCTCTTGAATAATGGCTTACTTCTCTATCACAAACCTACTTGCTGCACAGGTATGGGTTTCTGAAGGTATCTTTACCTTATCTCTCCCTTAAACCCACCAGTATTAACATTCCATGGCATCCTGCTTAGCATTCTTAAGCCCAGTGCTTTGGCGTGTAAGGCAGGAAGATCAGAAATCCAGGACCAATCTGGGTGATAAGAGACCTTGTTCCTAAAAGGGGTTTCATGCCATCAGACTACGCTACTGTTCTATTCTCAATACTCAACCCTCTCTGGTCACTGCCTTCAACAAAATGCAGCACCGGGTATTTATTTTCTCTTCATTTCCTCTTCTCATACTTTCAGTTTAATGCAGTCCTCTCATGCCTTCTGGCCCTGGGTATGTTGAAACAGCTCTCTTTGGTGTCAAGAGTAACCTCCCACTACTGCATGTCTTGCTGAGTTCTCCCATTGGGTATCTTGGGATCTTTAACCAGCATTTGCAATCTCGGCTTCATCTTCCCTCATCTTCGTCTCACTTCACCTGCAGATACAAACTTCTCTTATCTTTCTCCAACTTGTCTGTGTGTTTACTCTGGTTTTACCTGCAGTTCCATATTGGCTCAGTCTTTGACTTCCTCTTCTGTAGTGCCAGGACCTCCCCCAGAGAACTCATCCAGCCTTGATCTTTACATACCACCTACAAGCTAATGATTGATAAGGCCTGGGAATGTCACAGTCTTCCACAGCTAGCCATTTATGTTATGTCTCCAAATGGAATCCATAATCTCTAAAACCTCTGGTTCCAGTCTTACCCATCTAAGTGAGTGGTCATTCTACCCTCCTCGTTGTTCAGGTCAAGAAGCTCTGTGGAACGCTTGCCTTGTCCTTCCCTTTTCTACCACATATGAAGTCCCTTGACAAATCTTAGCAATTCTACTTGAGCTATATATCAAGAAAATAGCCATGTTTGACAGCTTTACTACTAAGAGCTCAGCCAGCCATCGTCACCCCTCATCGGAATCATTGTAGCAGCCAGCATCCACCTTGACCACGGCCACTTCACACACAAAAAAGCAAGAAAGGAGAATAATTTGTATAGTATACATGCTCAATTCATTCATTCTTCTGCTCAGAGCCCACTAAGGTCTTTCTAATCTCAGAAAACTCTAGGCCTTTAAGATCATAGTCTATCCATCCCATCTCTCTAACTTTATTGTGTAGTATGCTAGTCACCTTTGCATTGCTATAATGGAATGTCTGGTGCTCTACTGATGAAAAAAATGAGGGTCACTGAGCTCATGATTTTGTAAGCAGAAAGTCATGGATGAATTTTTTATGGTGAAAGGCAGCCATGGTGAAAATAAGTGGCCAGAGAGAACAGGAGCAGTCAGGCCTGCTCCTTCAACAACAACCCTCACTATAGTGGTGCCTTTCCTATTATATCTCCAGTGCCCTAAGACATAACAGTAGGCCCCATATGAGGTTCTACCACTTTCCAATATAACAAATATAACCAATAACAATGGATTCTTGGTAAACACCCACTGTCCCTCCAAACCATGCATGTAGCATATTCTCTCTTTCAGGATCTTTTCCTATACCTTAGGGGCTTTGCACTTGAATTATTTTTCAAAAATACTCTCCTCTCCTACCAAGTACCTATATCTCTGTCTTCTTCTTCATAATTCTGACCAGATGTTGGTTGCAGACACAAAACAGAAACAGAGGAAGAGGCCAAGGTCTCAGTCTCCTTTGAGGGCCTGTCCCTAACAACATAAAACCTACCAATAGGACCCCATCTCCTAGAATATCCACTTCTAAACTGTAGAAAACTGGGAACCAACCCTCAGACTTAAGTGACAACATGGATCCACCTGCAGCCATGTCTTTCCCACCATGGTGGACTATACTCCTCAAACTGGGACAAACAACAACAACAACAACAAAAACTGGATTACTTTACTGTACAATCTCTAAGGTGTCAATCATCTTTCAGTGATTGGCAGAGACATAGTGGAAATAAATGTTTTGTGGCTTACAGGCCTTGGAGGGTTGACATCACTCCTAACAGCAATATATAGAGGTCAGAGAGTGCAGACAAGGACAGGGATAGACCCTTGGGACAAAACTTCATTAAAGCCAGGGAAATTTCAAAGCAGTTTTATTTGGGGCATTTGAATTGCTGGATTTAAAGCCAGCAGATACAAGGTATGGGATATTGTGCAGTATAAGAGGTCTACCCAGCTCGTGTGTCACATATGGGGCAGTGGGGCCTGTCAAACATTCAGTTTGGAAAGTGAAGGAGTCTCCAGGAGACAGAGGTAAGGCACAGGTACCTGGCTGAAGCACACAGATCTGGAAGGAAGTTTGGAAACTGTACCAGCCAGGGTGGCAATCTCAGCTTCTTGTCTTGAGAAAGTCCAGTTTATACCCAAAATGGATTCCAAGGTGGCATAAAATTATGAGAATTTACTACATAAATAAAAGTACATGTATACATAAAAGACAGGCGCTACCTTAAGCCCATTTTTGTGTTATTTCATCCTATTAAAATCAATCTCGAGAACAGAGGCAAGATTCCAATTCCACAGCCATCAGTCTCATTTTAACCCTTTGCTCTATTCTTTTATATTCGCATCTGTCCATAAAATAAAAAGAAGTTAGACTTTTAAAGGCTGGGTTACCACAATGTGACCTTAAAGCCCACAGCTTGGTCTTGGTCTTCAAGTGAATTGCTGCAGAATCAATATAAATTCTATTAGGGAATGCAGCTGAGTTTGCTACTTGGCTCATAACACAGTAGGTGACACCACATTTTGTTTCGAATTCATTAAAGAATAGCTCAAGGACTGTGGGCTAGGAGCTATGTCAGTTAATAAAGAGCTTGCCTTGCAGGCAAGAGGACCTGAGATTTACTCCCAGAATCTGTACACAAATGTATAGCATGGTGGTAATCCCATTGTTGGGAGAACACAGACAGGTGGATCCTTGGGCCTCAGTGGCCAGCCAGTCTACTCCAATGGATGAATTCAGTGAGAGATGGATGAATTTACTGAGGATAACATTTGAGGTTGCCACTGGCCTCCCACATTCAAGTACGCATATGATTTTAAAAATAGATGAAGTGATACATTTATGAAATGATATTAGTGCTACATCAGCTGAACCACAGAAAGAGCTCATGGCATGAAGTAGCCACGTAGCAGTGTAGAAACACAGCCTCAGAATACGCCCAGCCATCTGCTCCTTCCTAGCTGTTAAGCTACATGGCCCACATTTCCTTGTTCTAAAGACGCAGAAGGTTTACAATGAGATTAAGGACAGGGGGATCCCGGTTCCAACATGTCTCATAGAGACTCAAAACTCAGGATTCAATGAGATCAAACAAAGAGAACATTTCATGACTCCACTTTCATCTGCTTAGAAGAAACCTTGACATCAGACTAATGCAGAATACAGCTGGAGTTTCTGTTTTGAATAGCCCTGGTGCTGTTTGTATTATGACGCTAATTCTGCTTCCCCAAGAGGGGCTGCCTGGGATGGGGAGTGAATCACTCAACTCAGGTGACTTCAGGTGATCCTAAAGAATAAAGATTTCAAGGAAACCAATCACTGGGCAAGTAGGTATGACTTCCAGGTTGGACAGAGGGATGGCTGAAGAGGAGAGGAGTGGGCTTTTGGATGAAAGCATGGTGGTGAAAATGTAGGTAGAGGAGGCCCCGTTTCAGGTGGTGGATCTGTTTGGATCGGCTACCAGAGAATTTAACTTACAATGGCTTATAAATCCAGATGTTAGTTGTTGCACCCATTGACTGCGTTACCTGTCCTTTCTGAACTAAGTTTGTGTGGTGTTTTCCTTCATGTAGCTGACTCAATTGAGCTCCAGAGATGTGAAATCTCTCCACCAGACTCGCTGAGTTCCTGCTGGCACGTTGCTGCCATTCCAGCCCCACACTTCCAAATTTCCATGGCTGGCTGGGGTGCCTCACCACAATACCTTTTCTCTCTGGAACTCAGTTGAGATGAGAACAGGCCGGTGCCTTGCCGGTGGTAACCTGGATTGCTTTTTTTACATTTCCCTCTACAAGTTTCCACAAACTGTAAACACCTCTCCCGGGCTGTCGGCAGAGCCTATGGTCTGAGCCCAGCAGTGCACAGCTGGAATATCTTAAACAGTCACTGCCTACAGTGTTCTAGATGACTTTGACATTAAAGGTCTTACATTTATGATACACACCCATACACACACATGCACATGCACAGACATTCTTGCAGTGGTGCATGAGTGGAGGTCAGAGAACAACATGTGTCTGTGTGCTAGGGACAGAAGGATGCCACTGTGCAGTGTGTGCTGGGGTTTATGTGGTGCTGAGGATGGAACCAGAGTCCATGCATACTAGAGAAGCAGCCTGTCAGCTGACCTATGTTAGTAATCTGTTAAACTCCACCTCCACAGTCACCTGGCAGTGGCCAGGTATGCTCCGCCCCACAGTTACCTGGCAACAGGCAGGTAGCCCTGCCCACTATAAAAGGGGCTGCTTGGCCCCTCCTCTCTCTCTTGCTCCTCTGACCCCGCACGCCTTCAGGTTGTCGTCTCCCCTCCCTCCTTCCCTTCCCCCTCTCTCCACATGGTCATGGCCAGCCTCTACCCTCTCTACTCTTCTCTCTCTCCTGCTCTCCCACCCTCTTAATAAACCGCCCCTCGTGGAACCGTCTAGTCTGCTGTGATCTGTCCCAAGCTGCGCCATGGAAACCCTTTTAACCTATATCCTCAGCCCAACAGCCAACTGCTCATTATTGCAAAACCTATGTCCCAGCCCTGTTTTAAATACATAGTATTAAACAGCATACTGAGCAGGGGCATCTGGAACTTTCTAGTCACAATCTTCAGGACATGTTGCTTGCTATGATGCTCAGAAGCAATGTCTGCTGTATAAATATGGCCTCGTTCTTTGCCTGATTAGCTCCCAGTTTGTTGAACGAATGAAAGAAGGTCATGACCACTCCAAGGTGTGGTTAAGGAGATTTTTACTGTAGATATGAGCAATAGTGCAGTCAGAGGTATTTGGAAGTGTCCAAACTGAACCATGAGAGGATAAGAGGAACACACACAGACAAAAGGAAGAAAGAGAGGAGAGAGGAAGCAGACCCGGTGAGAAGCCAAGGACCAAGAGAGCACATGGCCAAAACGAAAGGATTTTAAAGGAATCAGAAGCTGGGGGAAGGGAAGGGAAGCCCACAGTCTGGAGAAGTTTAGGGTAGGAGGTCAGAGGAGCCAGGACCCTGGCAGTGTGGTACTGGCAAAGCTGAGAGAGCCCGAGTCCAGAATTAGCTTCAGATGCTAATGAGCGCCACTGCGAGCTATTTGTCCCAAGTTTCTTGGGAATGGATATTTTTTCTTCTCATTTCATTGCTGAGACAAGGTCTCCAAAAGAGTCCACGCTAACCTTAAACTCTCGTCATCCTGCCTCAGCCTCCACCATGCTAAGATGACTGGTCTGTACCACCACACATGGCAACAATTGCTAGTTCTTAAAGATTCCTTCCTCCTATCTGCCTCCACTGCCTCCTTCATTCAGAGTTAAACAAATCCCTTCCTCTGGTCTGTCTCCACTGCCTGCTTCACCAGCCCCATCCACCTTGTGGTCCACCTTATCTTTAAGCCCTCCGTAGGGACTTGCCTCACTTTAAAAACCTCGATAAACCCTTTGGCCGAATTGAAGTTGTCTTTAACTTGCGTATGTTTTCTTCCTAGAGAAAGCCTAGCCTCTTTGCTCTGTTTCTCTAAGGACAGAGTCCAGAGAATGGATCCCAGGGTTCTTCTAGAATTCCTCCTTCACACATAGCACTGGTGGCCAGAGGCTTGTCTAGTTTTCTGAAAACACTGCAGCCTTCTCTCATACCAGCTTCTTCCTCAGGGACAAATGCTGTTCCCTGCCCTTCTCCTGCCAACTGGGGAGGGCATGTCTCTCCCCCGGATCCCTGACCTTTTTCATACATTTTATCTCATCCTCTTTCCCATCGCTTTTATGCATTTGGGTGCACAAAATTCTGAGCCAAAAAGAAGGAGGGAAGGAAGGAAGGAAGGAAGGAAGGAAGGAAGGAAGGAAGGAAGGA
>NW_021604792.1:651555-669088 GCF_004785775.1 Grammomys surdaster
GGAAGGAAGGAAGGAAGGAAGGAAGGAAGGAAGGAAGGAAGGAAGGAAGGAAGGAGAGAGAGAGGAAGAAAGAAGAAAAAAGAAATAAACGCAAAGAAAAAGAAAAGCCTGCAAAACAACTATTTTGAGATACTTTCAATACTACGGTTTTGTTTTGGGTTTTTTTTTTTTTGTCATAAGGATTTCTGCTACTTGGAATTTAGAGGCTTATTTAAATTCGATTTGGTCTGGTCTGGTTTGGTTTTTCTTTTGGTGGAAAGAGAATGTGTTCATAAGGCGTCATATGACTCAGGAAAGGAGAAGGAATTAGCAAACATAAAAAAATGTAATTAGACACGCCGGTGAAGCAAAGATCACATTTTCAGTAAAGCCTGCAGAAGTAAACGAACATATTCAAGCAAATTTCCACCTGGGCAGACAGGAGAGCTTAACATTGACGACACTGCAGCACCCCACGCCTGCCTGGACTGTCCCCCATTAGTCAGCTCCTCTCCTCTGTGTTGCCAGAGTTTGCCTCCCTTTGCAGCCTTCCCTCCCTTACAAGCATGCTCAAGTTGCTCTCTCAGGAATAAATAGTTCCTCAGCTGCCATCTTCTCTAGCTACTGCACTTCTTCTAGCTTGATTTTTTAAAACAGCTGTGCTCTCAGAGCAAGAGATTTTTTTCTTACCTTGATGTCATTTGTGACACATATACCACATACGACATTTGCCTCGTATACCCCACAGAAGGAAACTTGGAACTTCTGATCCACTACTTCCCAAGGACTAGGATGTTATTACAATGCTCTTACCACTGCATCTAGCCAAGAGACTATGTTGAGTGCTCGCTCATCCAAAGCACATGCCACATACATGCTTTCCTAACATTAGTTCCTCTTCACACATGCGGTTCTGCTCATTTCCTGACTCAAAACTGTATGTATGTATGGTGTGGTATGGTGTGTGTGTGTGTGCGTGTGTGTGTGTGTATGTATGTGTATGTGTAGTATAGTGTATATGTATATGTGGTGTGTGTGTGGCATAGTATATATGTTTGGTGTGTATGTATTATGTGCGTGGTGTGTATGGTATGTGTGTGTGTGTATGTGTGTGGTGTGGTGTAGGGTATGCATATGTACAGTGTGTATATGGTGTGTGTGTGTGTGTCTGTGTGTGCATGAGATGTGTGTGGTATGGCGTGGTGTGGTATGTATGTGTATGGTGCGTGTGTGTATGTGAAAGAGAGAGGAGTGGTATAGTGTGGTGTGTATGTATGGTGTGTGGTATGTGTGTATGTGTGTGGTGTGATGTAGTGTGTAGTGTGTATGAGATGTGTGTGATGTGTGTGTTTGTGAGATGCATGTGGTGTTTTATGTTTATGTGTGGTGTGGGATATATGTGTAGTGTATACGTATGTGTATATATATGGTGTGTGTGTATATATGTGATGTGTGCGTGAGATGTGTATAGTGTGGTGTATATGAGTGTGTCACATTTGTGGTATGTTTGTATGTGGTGTGGTGTGTGTGTGCATGTGTGTGTGAATGGTGAGCATGTGGCATGTGTGTGTATGTATGTGTATGTGCTTGTGGTATATATATATATGCACATATGCAGCAGGCAAGTGCACCCATGTATGCCTGGAAGCTAGATGAGAAGAAAGCCAGTAGAAGACTAGGGATCCTGTTCTCTTTGCCTTATTCCCTTGAGAAAAGGTATCGCCAAATTTGGAGATAGATTGGTGACTAGCTGCACTGGGGTGACAGGTTCAGGCACCATGCAAAGCTCTCTAAGTCTGTTCTTGGGGTCTGAACTGAGCTCCTCATGCTTGCATGGTAAGTACCGGCATCCAGTGAGCATCCCTCCTCAGCCTTTGTCTGCATCCTGTAAGGTACATGACAGCTTGTTTTCTAGATTCCTGTTTCTAGTATTGAAGGAAATCTTAAAAGAAAAAAAGAATGTATGAAGCACAGTTATGAATGCATAAATACTATTTGATAACTTATTATAGCTAGACACATATTTAAAAATCACTTTTCAAGATGATGTGAAAGGTGAGATACCTGTGCTGATCTCAGGCTTCCTTCTCTTGGTGCCATGAGCCTAGACAGAGGGAGATGTGAGAACGGACGACTGAAACCATGAGTAGGATTTAAAGGGCTTTCAGGTTTTAAATTTTCTTTAAAATTTTTGTTTTTGATTTATGTGAAGGTGTGTGTGTGTGTGTGTGTGTGTGTGTGTGTGTGTTGTGTACACATGAGTTCAGTGTCCACAGAGGCCAGAAGAGGGTGTCTGGTCCCCTGGAACTGGAATCCCAGGCAGCTGTGAGCATCCTGAGATGGGTGCTGGGACCAAACTCAGGTCCTCTGCTGAGCAGCCCAGGTTCTTTCACTCACAAAGTTGTGTGTCCAACCTTCAACCAGACAGTTTTCAAATACTCAGCTATTAGATGTGCTGTTGAGAGTGTAAAAAAAATCCAAAATAGGACATTAGAAGTCCTTATATCTTCTTTTGCTAAAAGTTCATATATTTGGTTTTATTTTCCAAGTTTTACAAGCAACACTCTCTTATTCTCTTGCTTTTTTTATACTGAAAATTTAGTGGCTATCATGAAGATATTTCGTTAACCAGACTGTTCGCTCTTTAGACTGAAAAGCCCAGTCAGGCTTTAAACCTTTGGGACCCTTATTTACATCACAGTGAGTGGCCATGGAGGCTTTGTGCATCCCCTTCTCTCAAATCATCTCCTGCGAGCAAGGCAAGTCCTCTGGTTTAAGCCACATGTCGCAGAAGTAGCTCCAAGATTCCTTTCAAATGTTCTTCCATAACACTGTTAATCTTCAGATTTACGACAGCCAATCTGTCTCCAGCTGCTAACAGGAGGGATGGTTATAGGCTAGATCTGAGGCTGTCAGTTCTACTGTGTGACTCTGAGTACACATCAGTGACTGTGGACTTCATTTTTCACACTCAGAGGGGAACGAAGGGAAGGAAGAATTATCTACATAAAATTAGACCTAAGTTTCTTGTGCAAACATTGCTAATTCTCTCTGAAAGTCCACTTCTCAAATATGGGCAACAACAACAACAGACACACACACACACACACACACCACACACATTCATGCAGGCATCCACAGATAGGGGACATTCCTAATTCAGTTTTAAAGGAAGCCTGGGCACATTTTACAGGCTCCAAAGTGAGCATAACAGATAGGGCAGTTTATTAGTTTGGAACAGGTAGCATGGAGCCCAACATTTCCATCTTCTCATGATTTTCACTAAAGACAAACTATGCCCTATGTGTATCTTGTAGGCACTTGGAATCCAGCCAAAGGACACAGGGCTAGAGTTCCAAGGGTTAAATCATCACATACTATCAGCCCTAACAACACACTGATTCACGCTATTTGCCCTGAAAGCAGCTAAGAAACTCTAGCAAAGCTGGGTAGAACAAACACGCCATTGTCTGGATCCAGGTAGAAATGTGTAATCTTAGTTTCTTGAGGGTCTCTGAAGTACGCGCATAAACCAAATCAGTGTTAAATTATGAAAAAGCAAGCGCCTTTAACAATGGGTCATTGAGCTGTCTTGGGGGTGCATTTTCAGCCACTCATTTATTTGCGACTTTGTAAAAGTAGCAACACAAGAAATTTCCAAGTTAGAAAATTCTTAACTCCAAAATAGGCTAAAAGCTGAAAAGACATAACTTAGTTTGTGCAAATACTTAGCAAATTTGAATTTATGAGTAAATAAGAGTCAGTCTTGTTCAGAATGTCTGAGAAGTCTTGGCTTTATAACTAGTTTTTTTAAGTCTGTTAACAGGAGAGTAGGTGAAACATACTTCAGGACAAACAGTTGGTGGATATCAAATAAAGGGAATTAGGAAGAAATACACAGAGGGAGCAGAACAGATAGTAAGCAGTACATGGAGGGACCAGGACAGATGGCTCCACAGCCACTTGCTGATCTCATAGAGAACTCACCATCCATTCCTGGCATCTATAAGTTCACAACCACCTACAGCTCCATCTCCAGGGGAATCTGAGGCCTTCGGCTACTGAGAGAATCTATATCCATGTGCATATACACTCATACATATACTTAAAAAATAATAAAAAGAAACCTTTTTTAAGGCATGAATTATTGGTCTTGTTACTCATTGATGAGCACCTCTCTCTTCCTCCATGATTTTACAACCACGTTTCATTTGCCAGAATCATCTAAGTTCACAAACTAAAAGAGACAGATATTTTCATTCCATAATAAGCAGAACTACTAAGTAACAACTTTTAAAACATCCTCCTTCTCAATGAGACTAAGCTAAGAATCCAAGTGGTTGTCCTGCTTTAATCCTCAAAATACCCAGTGAGGCCTGCTCCTCCTCTGCATTCTCCCCTGCCTTAGGTATCTCTGCTTTACAGTAGTGGCAAGATAGAGCCCTGAGCCCCCCCCCCCACAATGGGTGCGCGGGCAGGTGGCTGCATGGCTGTGAAGCTTGTCCCTCACTGGTCCTGAGCTCGGCAGGCCTCTGTCCTGAGTGGAGGCAGCTTGTCTGACCCATTGCAAGGAAGGAAAACTATCGAGTAATCACTGTACTCTTCTTTTTACATACAGAAATGCTTATTTAAATATATTAAATGGGATTTTCTTTCTCAGATACTGAATATTCTTTCTAATTCTTAAATAAAATTGTACTTAATTTCACTATGGAAAAACAAACAAACAAACAAACAAAAAAAGAATCCAGGTTGATGGATCAGGTCGTCTGAGTGTCTTAACAGCCATCATGTGACAAAAGGAGAGTCAGTCAAAATGGATGCACCACCTCTGGCCCTGAAAATGGAAGATACAGCCATAAGCCAGGGAAAATATGGAATACAGCTCTTCATGCTGGACTAAGGAAGGACTTTGATTGTACCCTAGAGTCAATGGAGAAGCAAAGGTCCAAGCATACTGACATCGGTCAGACACTTTCAGTCATCTCATCTCCAGAAGATTCCCAATGAGGAAATCTTACTGCTACTTCAGTCCCCCAAGTGTAAGATGGTTAATTTACAGTCACAACTGAAAAGATATCTAAAAGCCCTGGAAAAGATGCCTATGCTGAGGGAGCCACAGAGTAAAACTACAAGGAAATAGAATGAATACTGATTAAAATGGTTAATACTGATACGGATGGGTGATAAATAATAAATAAGCCAACCAATAATGAATAAGCTAGCTAATAAGCATTGGGATACAACTTAGTTCCTTGAAAACATAAGTGTGCACAGTGATTGAAATTCTATTTAGTTACTCAAGAGAAACAAAGTGAACGGTGATACACACTCATAGGAAGGAGTTCGCTGCAGCTTGCTTTGCAGTAGGTCAATCCCAGAGTTGGTTCAAACACGATTAACTTGGGGAAATAGTGAAAGAAAGTGATGTACATCTATAAAGTGGAATAAGGTTCAGCAATAGGAAGATGTGAACTCATGACGTAAGAAAATCATGATGAGTACGCAGAGTAAACAACACATTATATTCTCTTCTAAGGAAGAATGCACACCATGACCTCATTTATGTTAAACCTCAAAACATGGAAACTACCGGTGACAAAACAAGTAAGCTGCTGCCTGGAGGAGAAAATGCCCAGAGGGAGAGGGAGGGCCATTGAGGGATGTGGGGAGCTTTGTCAAAGGAGAGACAGCTTCACAAACAACACGTGTCAAACTTCTGATTGTGTTCATATCCACTTTATTGCACACAGATTAAACTGCAATAAAACTGTCATGAATAATATAAAATGTGTTTTAATGAGCAATTTAAACTTAAGAGATACAATTGAATTCTAAAGTAATGAACATTAATCTTTGAGCATTGCATTTCACAGAGCGTATAGGTTCTCAAAGCCTTTCCGTGGCTAAGTAGGCTTATGCATTTGATCTACAGTCAAGCTGGCAAATGCAATGCTCTGTATCTTGGTGAATTCATCTTGTGAAATAATGCCCTAAGCATAGCACTTGCTGTCTTATATGACTTTGAAGTTTTTGATTTTGAACCTACTTTAGGGTAAAATAAAAACTAGCCTACTTCAATAGAAAAGAAATACACACACACACACACACACACACACACACACACACCACCCTCTACATAATAAAACTGAGAAATGTGAAGAGATGTGGAAGAGGAAGCCCTTTCCTTTATCTTTTTACTCTACTGATTGTGTAAGCAGACCAACACCAAAGAGAGAAAATCTAAGAAAATTTTATGTAAAACATAAATACATAAAATACTCAAGTCTGCAAAATAAATAATTTAAATTCTATTCCATCCTCAATTCTATCTTTGCTCTTAAGTGTTTGTGTAACATTGATGTTTGTTACAATATTGTGCTTCTAAATACTCACAGAAATAGTCTCTGACCCAAAGGAATTGTCAAATTGGGAAATACGACTATGAGCCTGCATTTGATCTCCAGAATGTCACAAATTCTCTCTCTCCTTCTCCCTCCCTCCCTCTCTCTCTCTCTCTCTCTCTCACATACACACACACACACACACACACACACACACACACACGAGAGAGAGAGAGAGAGAGAGAGAGAGAGAGAGAGAGAGAGAGAGAGAGAGAATGCAGGAGGGAGAGAGAGACAAAGAGACAGAAGGGGGTTATGGAGGGAGACAGAGGAGAGAGAGACATAAGGTAATGAATAAATGTCCTTGATTTTAGGAGGAACATTGTAGGAGGAACAGCAGTGACCACAAAGGCATCTTCTACAGGAGGACCTAATTGAGGACTGCCTGAGAGACCAAGGACTGCTGACATAGACAATGCCAGCCAATCAGGAACTGCTGTTTAGAAGAGCTACTTTCTAAACCAATGGGGCACAGGTGGAGGGTATTAAAGGCGCTTACAGCAGCATTCAGACAAGCTTGCTGTAGCATTTCTCACCTGCTTCTGGAGTCTTGTGCCATTGATTCTGTGTCACCTCACCTCCAACCCCCAAAGGCAGGTAGGGTCAGCAGAGAGTAGTCCAGGGCAGAGGCAACATTTGATACATACAATCTCTTTTGAAATACAAGCAAAGGTGCTGAGGAGAGGGTTTGGTTGGTAAAGCACTTGCCACATAAGCTTGATGACCTAAGCTCAGATCCTCAGCATCTATTTAAAAGCCAAGCATGAGAACACACGCTTGTCATCCCAGAGCTGGGGAGAAAAGACAGGCAGATGCCTGGGGCCCTCCACTCAGCCAGCCTACTGAAATGGTGGGATCCAGCCAGGTTCAATGAGAGCCCCTATCTCTAAATAATAAAGTGAGCCAAACAACTGTAGACGACTCCTGATGCCTACCGTTGAGCTACATGCACACAGGTGCTCACATGCACACACACTTGTACATACATGTACTCATATGAATACATGCACCCAGTTCTGCTAAGAACCAAATCTGGGTCTTTTCAAGAGCAGCAAGTGTTCTTAACTAGTGAACCATCTTTCTAGTACCTAGTTGTCTTGTTTTGTTCTATATTAGTATAGCTGATTATTTCTTCATGTATTTGAAATTTATTCTTTTGAAAAATTGCTTCCTTATATTTTGACCCATTTATATGGGCTTTTATTCTTTTGTTGGTGTGTATCCAACACCCTCTTCTGCCTGGTGCACATACAAACCACACATAAATACAAATATTTAAAAAAATAATGTCACATAAAGAAGCCTATAATACCTGCGTTGCGGAGCCTGAGCCAGACCTGAGATACATAGTGAGTTCTAGGTTAGGCTGAGGTACAGAGTATGACACTGTCTCACAAAACCAAAAATTAAAAGCTAGAATGAAGAAATGATTGTGTACATCTGGGAATAATGAGCCTAGGAAATGTATCAAAGTTATGTTAAGAATATTAGATGTAGAAGATATAGGACGGATAAATTTAGAGGATTTGCTAAATAATGGCTGCCTTATGGGATGCAATGTATGTGGTCATTTATGGACATTGGAAGATAAAATTTACATGTTGTTGAATAAAAACCTCGTTCATACAGTAGTGTTCTGCTTCATTTTAAAGGCTTTATGCGTATGTCTTCATGAATGATGGCATCATAAGAATTGAAAGACGCAAACAACAGCCCTTTTTCAGGCTCTTCGACTACAAAAAGAAGAGCTGACAGGTTTTGCTTCCAGGGCAGGCTAAGAGGTTTGCTATTAACTTTGTTACCAGCTCATGCCCCTTCATTCTGATAGACTTGTTGCTGAGCTAAGAAATAACTGTGGCCCCTCCCGCCTGTGAGAATCGAAAGCCTTTTACTACATTACCCATCTGACAGGCTCTGGGAAGTCTCAGGCTTAAATCTTTCCAGGTGATCTAAGAGGATTGAAATGTGGACACAGGACCATTACCCCCCACCCCAGCCCTAAGTTTAAACATCAACGTGAAGCTATGGTACATTAGCTCATCTGCAGACAGTCACTCTGTGTGTAGAAGTGGAAATGACCCCAGAAACTAGGGCCACACCTCCTTCCACAGTTAAAATCAGCAAGGCTGGACTTCGAAAAGGTGATGTATGATCTCCCCACCGCCAGCTTCCTTACCACCTGTTTATCTGTCTCACATGTCCTCAAGCCCACCTGTTACATATGTGCCTTCCTCTGAATCAAATTTCCATCCCCATTCTTCACTCAGACCTCCCTGAATAGATTCTCTTGAGTGTTGAATTGGTAAAATGTAAACATTTAATTAATGTAAGTGTGCATGTGTGTGATACATGTACTGGTTTTGTGTGTTTGCACTTATGTGTCTGTGTGTACAGATATACATATGTGAGTCTGTGCATGAAGGCCAGAGGTCCACACTGGGTATCTTCCTCTATCATCCTCCAGTTTATTTTGGGGATGGGGGGAGGACAGAGTGAACCAATTCAGCTAGACTGGTTACCCAACAAGAGCTAGGGATCCGTCTGTCCTCTCCCATTTGGTAGGACTGTGGTTACAGGCATTCACTAACAGCCATGACTTTTATGTGGGTATCTGAACTCAGGCCCTTAACCAATTGAGCCAACACTGCATGCCAAGACAATTATTTTCCCTCCCTCATTTCACCCAATGAACCCTTCCCCCTGCCTCAAAGGAAGCTTCCCTGTCTCCAGGAGGACTACTGTGGAAATAGGTACACCTTACCACAGACCCCTTTTCAAAGGCTACAGGCCAGTTTATTCAGTGGGACAAGTGAAGCCTACAGTGGCCAGGCACAGCTGGGACACCCTCTAAAGGGACCTCTGTCACAGGACCAGACCTACTTGGATGGATAGAGAAAGAAGCACAAAGGCCAGCTATTGTGGCCCAGATGGTGAACATTGGCAGGTTGTACTAACTGGAGAACTCCACAGGCCTGAGAGGCTTTTACCAGCTTTTGGGCTTTCTTAACTTTGCTGAATTTGGCTTCTAGCCCTTTCCCATCACAGGTGCTGTTTACTAATAAGCAGCTTGTGAGCTTGCTCTTGGTGTCTTCTGGACACTATCTATGCTGATCTTTGCTATTAGTCATGGTCTCCAAGCAACTCATAAGACAGCATTAAGAAGCTTCGGATTTATTATCTGTCTGAAAATAAGAAGCCCATTTCCTTTTCTTTCTTACTACTGTGTGTGTGTGTGTGTGTGTGTGCATGTATTTGTGGATGTCCATTCATATGTTTGCACATGTGTATGGAGGCCAGAGGTAGACTTTAGAGTCTTCCTCTATTGCTCTCCACATTATTTTTTTGAGGCAGGATCACTCACTGAACATGGAGCTCACAAACTGGCACTACTGGCTGACCAGCAAACCCCTAGAGTCTTCCTGTCTCTGTCTCTCCAAATTCTAAGATTAAAGTCATGCTCCAGTATGTTTGGATTGTTACATAGATAGTAGGGATCTGACCTCAGCTCCTTAGGCTTGTGTAGTAAGAAGTTTACCCACTGAGCTATACGCCTGGTGGCTTTATGTCTGAGGACAGAAGCAATACAAGGTACAAGGTAGCCATCCAATTGCTAAAATGTTTACTGGTAGTGAAACAGGATAAGGTGTTGAACCTGATTAGAGTGCAGAATTGGGGGACATGGTGAATCACTTGGCCAATTTGTTCAGGAACATGAAAAGTAAATGAATACAAAAATAAGGCCAGCAAGAATATACTAAGGATAAAAAGAATCTTCAATGAATGATGGAGATATGTGGTCATGAATAGAAATAAAGCATGTGATCAAATGGGACATTGAGGACCAAGAGCTGGCCAAATTATGTCCCTATTCTTTCTTTTTCCTGAAAGAGTTGCCCACTGGAATCCACAGCTGCTGCCCACTGGAGTTTCATAGTGAACAATGTCTGACCAAGGGGTTGACTGTAGGATATACAAATATGAACTTCTACAGAAATTTTCATGGTTCTGCTGAGGAACATTTCGGAAACCAACTGGCACCCTCTACAGCAACACTGAAGACCAAACCCAGCTGAAAGACTAGCTTTCTTGGATGGTTAATATTAAAGGTCAATTTGACAACATCTAGAATCATCTGACACATGGTTCTCTTGGGGTTGTTAGTTGGTGATTATCTTTACTAAAATAAGTCAGTTGGAAAGACCCACTGTGGGGGCACCATTCCTTAGGCAGAGAATCCTGGACTGTGTCAAAGTGGAGAGAACAATCTGAGCATGGTTATCTATTTGTTCTCTGTTGACTGGGTATGACTGGCTACTTCAAGTTCCCATTGCTTTTCTGTCTTCACAACGATGGACTCCACCCTTGAATTCTGAACCATAATAAGTCCTTTTCCCCTTAAATTTCTTTTGTCAGAGTATTTTATCATAGCAATAGAAAAGAAGCTGAAACTGAGACATTCAGGCTAGACTCTGTTTCCAAGGCTTCCCACACTTAGTGAGTGGGTGAAGTCACATAGGAAAGGCTTTCCTTCTTCATAAGAGCAGTCAGCTCATTTTTGGCTTGGAATAGGCTTTGTTGAGCCTGCAGTGGAGTTCAAACTCTCTGGACAATCCTGCTCCTTCCTCTTTCATTTCAGAAACCCTTAAAACTTGTACCTAAAACTTTATTCCACTATCTGGCTCATTTGCAAATCTACCACTTTTGAGTGGAAACTCTTGATTTCCACAAGTATGATTGTACCTACGCATCAGGTATCAGTGTCTCAGCTGCTTCCACAACAGGTAAGGAATTTTATTTGTCAAAATCCAAGAATCCAGCCCATTAAACATTCAAATCATGAGAGTAATTTTTACAAAGAGATAAAGAGGAACCAAGGAAATAAAACTTCAAAAGAGTAGGAATTCAAATGCAGACTTATATCTGTGCTCATTGAGGATTTCTGGAAATGGATGAGTGGATCTTTCAAGTGTCAGGGAGAAAGAAGAAATTGTTTTTAAGAGATTGAAGGCAGGAGATGTAGTGTCTAAAGACTGTTACTCATATACCATGTTACCAGATCTTTTAAATAATTCTGCCTTTGAATTCAGGGATTCTGGAACTAATCTACACTTTATTTTTGACAGTTTTATTTTTATTTATCTCTATGTATATGCCATGTGTGTACCAGTGTCTATGAGGTACACTGGTACCTGGAGCTGAAGTTACAATCAGCTGTGGGCTGCCCAATTTGAGTATTGGGAATTGAACCCAGGCCTTTTGTAGAAGCAGTGAGTGCTCTCAACCACTAAGCCATCTCTTTATCTCTACATCTTCTTCACATTGTCATGCTAAAGGTGCTTCTTGTCTAATTGTAACAGCCTCACAAATCCCCAAGATGTCATTTTCAGGGAGAAAAGAGGGTGACAGGGATGTTGATGTCTTTATCTTTCTTAGTGGAGTTTTGACTCTTGTTTATGGTTTTTAGTTGAGAAAACATAGCATCAAATGTTCTCCCGCCACCACCACCTCTCCAATTAATAATGAACACCACCATGCTAGAGCTATCAGAACAGAGACTCTTGATTATTCTCAGCATCCTGTTTGTAGCATACTCACTAAATTTAGGATGAAGGACCTCAGTCATGAATGTTCCCATTTTTATCCCCAGACTGCTTCACTCACTTTTGATAGCAAACACGTGTTGGTATGTAGAGAAATAATATTCTACACTGTCTCATAAAATGAAAACCACTTGGTTTAAACAAAGCATAGAAATCCTGTTTGCCTTTTAGGATGCTCAGTTTTCCAGTGTGCCTTACATCCCCACCTATGATGGGCTTCAGTGACAATCACTGACATGTAAGGAGACACGAGGCAGGAATGCAGTAGATTTAACTAGGAATGCAGATTTGGTGGTGGAACACAGAAAGAGACACCAGTGATGCATGCGGACTCTTTACTGCATGCTGAAGAGTAACTAATGACCAACCCAGGCAGCCATCTTATTTGGAAAATTAAACATAAATTACTGAGTTTCTTTTCCATGCAAGAGAGGCAAGATTCATTGGAATATGGGTATAAAGAGAGTCACAGACTTGAATAAAATGGAAAGTTTTACTGGCATAATACCTTTCAATTTCCTGCCCCATGTTGGTCGAAGTTCAGTGCATCCCACAGAGCATGAAGTCCTCCCTGCTTGTGAGACTGACCTCTCCAGGAAGCCAGAGTCCACTTCCAGCACCGATGTGCTTCTCCTGGGTTGGAAAGTACAATGAAGAGAGAGTCTCTGTGGCTTCATTAAGTTAGACATGGATGCCAAAGCCACTGTGCCTCTCACCTTTGTGGCCATAATGAAGACTTAGCCAGAGTCCAGACCTCACAAGGAGAAGCTGAGGCAGGTGGCAGCTTTTGGAGATCAGAGGCAATAGGAAAGCAGCTGTCTTAGGGTTTTACTGCTGTGAACAGAACCCTAACCAAGATGACTCTTCTAAGGACAACATTTAATTGGGGCTGTCTTATAGGTTCAGAGGTTCAGTCCATTATTATCAAGGTGGATACATGGCAACATCCAGGCAGGCATGGTTCAGGAAGAACTGAGAGTTCAGATATTCATCTGAAGGCTACTAGCAGAATACTAACTTCCAGGCAGCTAAAATGAGGGTCTTAAAACCCACAGCCATAGTGACACACCAACTCTAACAGGGCCATACCTTCTAATAGTGCCACTCCCTGCACTGAGCATATACAAACCATCACATCAGCTGAAGGACTCGGTGGAACAAGTAGCCAGAACTCAAGAGACAAGGGCATGAAGCAAATCTTAGGAGACTGAAAGCTCAGATGCTGAACATCTTTTTCTGGGTTAACCTAGCTAAGTCACATATAACCATGTACATAATCTAAATGGGAGAAAAGGAAGCTGAAGAAAGGAGTCTTAAGAGGGTGCTTACTCCATGTTGACCTGTCCTGAGCAGTTCATATAGAAAGAAGTATATCCATGTTACAGTTAGGTGCTTGTCCAACTATCGATGGAGGATGAGCTTGGGAGTGACATCAACAGAGATCTGATCCCACAAGAGCACAGAGCCAGAACACACAACTCAGAGAAAAAGCAGCCAAGGCTGGATTTGAGTAATCTCTCCAATTTTAGATAGCTCTTGATGGATCAGGATTGGAAACGGTGATTGGCTTGCAACTGAACTAGCAATCAGAATTAAAACAATAATCTCAACCAAAATGTATGTGCACATGTGTACATGTGTATGTACACGCGTGGTATAGTCACACAAGCATTCATGTGTGGAGGTCAAAGGTCTATGTTGGAGGTCTCTACTACTTTCCACTTTACTTTCATTAGATTTATTTATTTATTTATTCATTTATTGTGTATAAGTGTGTGTGTGTGTACATGCATGTACGGGTCAGAGGACAATGTGCAGGGGTCAGTTCTCTCCTTTTATTAAATGCATTGTAGGGCTTGAACTCAGGTTTTCAGGCTCGATGACAACTTTACTCATCGAGACACCTTGACAGGCCTTTTCTTTTCCGTTATATTCTTTTACATTGTGATCTTAATAATTAATAATAATTCCATCTTATAAGCTTTGAATAACCTGAAAAGGCAAAACCTAAAGGCAGACTTTCTCAGCTAAAGAATGGTTTATAAGAAGGCTACCTAGCTAGATGCAGTGAGGTGCTCTGCGTTTGGACTTGTCTCCGCCAGGCTCCCGTTTTGCTTTTTCCATGGTATTTCTTATGTTGAGCAGATCATGAATTGTGTTGGTACAAGCACATGGGAGAACAGTAAAACAATTACCTAAACCCCACTGCGATGTTTTAGTAAATGTTCCAGTGAAATAGGGAAGAAATGGGGCTTTAATGACCCAGGATATTTGTGTTCATTGATTAAAGTCACAAAATAAACCTCATTTTGCTTTGCTTGAGCAATTCTTAATCCATGACAGATATTGTTTTTTTAAAGCACAACCAAGAGTGAGCTATGGAGATCCTTATTCATGTAAAAACTACTTATGTAAATTCAGGATTGTTTAAAGAATGAATTAGAATGGACGGCTGAAACCAGATGTAATTAGAGACTGCTGACCCAATAATTATGGTAGATGTATATTTCATAGCATGATGTTTCAAAAATTTATACTGTGAAATGATAAAGTGGCTTGTCAGTTTTCGTTCAGCTTATCATTCACTGAGTTAAGATTTACTCTGATTAGAATCAAAGGCTAAATTTAGAAAGTGTCTGATTTCCATATCTGGGACCCACATAGGAATACAGACTCCAAGAAGCTGTCTTTGACATCCACACATGGCATTTACACACACACACACATGCACACACACACAACAACAACAACATATCCATACACACATACACCAACACAATAAATAATTAAATTGAAAAGTAACACAATAATTAAAAGGAAGTGAAGTTTTTAAAGTTTATTTTAGATGTGAATGTAAAATGTACATAAGAATAGGAAAATAAACTAGTTTGCATGGTATAAGTAAAAAAACTATAAATAAAAACAGTGGCTATGTGTACCGAGACAGATTTCAGTGCAGTCCCCTTCCCTTTGCACATGACTGATGGAAATATACCCAAGCAGGAGCCACACTGGTTGGGATTTTCTGTTTACGGTTTGGGAAGGGTTGCCGATTTTCAGTCAGAGATTAGGAAATATCCCTGCAGTAAGATCTGATTTGTAAAACTTATCTCATGTGATCTCACAGGAAATGGTCAGGATGCCTTTACTCGTTCCTCACTGTTTGCTTAAAGACTAGAGAGGACAAAACATGATAAGATTTTTCTTGAGAAGCAAGTCCAGTTTAAAAGGAGAAGTCAAACAAAGAGACGAAATGGGAAAGGGCTGCCTAGAGCTACTCTTAGGGCCCAGCATTTTGACACATGCTCAGTATTCACTGGATGGAAAAGGATATTAGGATCGTTTTCCAGTTGGGAAAACAAGAACCAGGCTCTCTTGCCTGATCCAATGTAATGGCAGAGGTCAAAGTTGGAGCTCGGATCTATGTAATTCCCAAGATGACTTTTCCCTGTACTGAGAAAGAAGGCCTATTGAAGTGTCTATCAGAGAATGATGGAGGCAGCGACCTTTAAATGTCTAGTTGAAGTAGGTATGGGAAGGAATTTTTACCAACTACGTATCTGAGAGAGGACTAATATCTAAAATATATATCAAGAACTCAAAAAATCAGACATCAAGAAAACAAAAGATTAAAAAATGAGACACATAAGCAAACAAAGAATTCTTGAGAGAGGAAACTTAAATGTCTGAGAAACACTTAAAGAAAGTTTCAACATCCTTAGTTGTCAGGGAAATGTAAATCAAAATTATTTGGTGATTTCATCTCACACCAGTAAGAATGGCCAAGATCAACAAAAACAAATGACAGCTCATGGTGGCAAGGATATAGAGTGGGGAAGCACTCATGTACTGCCTCCATGGAAATCAGTATGGTGGTTCCTCAAGAGACTGGGAACAAATCTACAACAATAGATCTCAAAACCACTCTTGGACATATATCCAAAATGTGCTTCATCCTACTATAGAGATACTTGCCCATCAACCATATTCGATGCTGTTATATATAGCTAGAAACTGGAAATAGCCTAGATGTCCATTGACAAATGACTGAATAAAGAAAATGTAGCACATTTACCCAACAAAATATTACTCAGCTATCAAAAGATCAAAATCACGAAATTCACAGATAAATGAA
Source organism: Grammomys surdaster (assembly GCF_004785775.1). NCBI lineage: Eukaryota > Metazoa > Chordata > Mammalia > Rodentia > Muridae > Grammomys > Grammomys surdaster. Next base: position 667,674 of record NW_021604792.1, read on the forward strand.
TAAATCTAGAAAAAAAAGATCATCCTATGTGAGGTGACCCAGACCCAGGAAGATAGTATGGTATATATTCACTTATATGGGAATATTAGCTGTTAACTCTTTAATAAGCAAGCTACAATAGGCATAACCACAGACGTCATCTATAGAGAAGGAACTGGGGGAAAAGGTAGATCTTCCTAGGAAGGGGAAATGTAATTAACAGCTACAGAGGGATGGGGGTGGGGAGTGAATGAGTGGATCGAATAGGGAAGGGAAGAGACGAGGGAGATGAAGGAGAGGATCAAGGAAAAGACAGCTAAAACTTAGGGTCATTTGAGACGTCATAGATTACAGAAGAAACTTCCTAAAATATACACACATAGGAAGGTGATCTAAATGCAATCAACTACTGGATATCTCTTACCACAACTGCAGCTTCCAGTACTGAGAATAGGTTATTCACTATGGTTGGCCAAAGTGGTTCTACTATTGCTGGAGAAAACTTACTGAACACAAAGTTGGACTAGTGACTACCTAGAGCCTTCACCCCTACAGATCATCATTCATGGTACTGGACAGTACTCTGCACACTACCAAAGAAGAAAGATAATAAACACAACTCATCTATAAACCTTTAGATTTTCAATGGTGGCATGTCTAAAAGATACAATACGGTAAAAGTGGTAGAAAGCTTGTGAGAGTAACCAAGCAATATCTAACTGGAATTAAAGCTCACTGCATGAGATGGTGGCCAAAAACCTGATTCCAGGGCAAGGGACTCAGGATAAAACAAAATATTCTTGTCTTGATAAAGGAACAAAGCAATTAAAGGACTCCTAATGACATTCTGATATACTCATAGATAAGTCTCTTGCTCAGTCATCATCAGAAAAGTTTCTTCCTCTGGCAGATGGAACTAATAAAGTAACACAGCCAGACAATGTGCAGAGACTGGGAAACCTTGAAACACTCAGTCCTGAGTGGAATATCTCCATCAAATTCTTCCTCTTGAGGATCAGGGAACTCTGCAGGAGAAGAGGCAGAGTATAAGAGCCCAGTAAGAATGGAGAACACCAAGGAAACAAGGCATTCTAAACATGCAGGACTGACACACACATGAACTCACAGAGTCTGAGGCAGCATGCATAGGGCTGGCGAGAGTCTGTACCAGATGGGGTTCTAGAGATGAGAGGGGAAGGGAACAAGATTCCCCATCCCTGATTCAGAAGCTATCACCAACTGATAACTATTCTCAAATGAAAACTTAGTTTTCTCCAACATTCTCACAAACCACACTTAAGGTCAGTGCCCCTGGGCAGGCACACATTGCAAACACAAAACAAACTCAATGGAAACTCTGGAGGTTGTCTCAGAATGCTTGTCAGAACTTGTGTGTGTGTGTGTGTGTGTGTGTGTGTGTGTGTGTGTGTGTGTGT
>NW_021604792.1:669098-691968 GCF_004785775.1 Grammomys surdaster
TGTGTGTGTGTGTGTGTGTGTGTGTGTGTGTGTGTGTGTGTGTGTGTGTCTGTTTGTGTGTATCTCAGCATCTATACGTGTTTGATATGCTTTTTCTGTGCCTCTTTTTCTTCTATTTATTTTTTGTTTGTTTCATCCTATTCCAGTTTGTTTATTTTATCTTATTTTGTTTTTTAATATTCTTTAAATGCCTATTTGCCTTCTAACAAGAGACCAAAAGAGGTGTGGATTTGTATGGAAGGGGAGGTGGGAAGGATCTGGGAGGAGTTAGGAAGGGGAAGCTGTAATCAGAATATATTGTTTGAAAAATATTTTGAACACAATAAAATAGAAAAAGAAAAGGTGCACTCAGAACAGCAAGCATATAAGAGAAAAGATGTTGAGATGTAAAATGTGCAGAGACTGGGAAACCTTGAAACACTCAGTCCTGAGTGGGATATCTCTATCAAATTCTTCCTTTTGAGGATCAGGGAACTCTGCAGGAGAAGAGGCAGAGTATAAGAGCCTCTGAATTCCTGTTGATTTCCTCAATAACACATCCATCACTAAAAATGTGTTGTTATCCCATCTCCATGATCTGACAATTTTATGTATTTCATTTTGCTATTAATTTAACATTAAAGAGATCATTCACCATGACAAAGGGTACTTCATTCTAGACTCAAGACATGCAAATCAGTAACTGTAATGCATCACACACTGAGACTTAAGGACAGGACTCACATGATTATCTCAACAGATAGAGAAAGGATGTCTAATATTTGCCAATCACTATTCATGATAATAAAAATTAAAAGTGGGGAAAACCTAAAGGTATTTCACCTAAACTCAAGAATGGAACAGGAAGTCCACTTTCTCCACTTTCTCTGCTCCTATTCAGTATGGCACTTGACGTCTCAGCTAGAGTACTAAGACAAGACAAAGAGATGAGATGAATACAAAGGGCAAAGGAAAAAGTCATAGTGTCCCTGTCTGCAAATGATATATGATCATATAAGTAAGAGATCCTTAGGACTTACCAGGAGCATCTTAAAACTTCCACAGAGAAGCAATTTACAAAGTCAACATACAAAAAAAAACAAAACCAGTATCTTTTCTATATACTATTAAAAATCATACCAACAACTTAGGACAGTGATCCTATTTACAACAACTTCGACTAATAGGCAGCAATAAGCCTATCAAGGAAGTGAAAGACCCTACAATAGAAAATTTAAAGCCCTGAAGAGAGAAGTTGGAGAAGTCAGCAGAAGATGGAAAGGCGTCATCCTCACACTGAAGAACTAATCTCTTGAAAATGGCTGAGACAAAAAAAAATGTGGTCTATAGATGCAATACCATCCCCATCAAAATGTCAGTGATGTTCTTCAGAGAAAGGGAAAAACTACCCTAAAGTTTAGAAGCACAAATGCAGTTCTGAGAAGGAAGTCCAAAGGGGAAGTATCATACCATGTGGTTGGAAGTCCTAGTACAGAACCATAGTAACAATACCACCTGAGCACAGCTACCGAGACTGACAATTACATGAAAGGATTAGAACAGTGGATCCTCCCCGGGCCTGCTCTTTGATTTTTGATAAATATCCCAAAATCAAGCTTTGGAAAAAAAGAAAGTCCCTTTTACAAATGGTGCTGGGAAAACTAAATACTCCCATGTAGATGAATAATACTAGGACCTTGTATCTCACCCTATACAAAAACCTATTGAAAATGGATCAAATATGCAGCCATCTCTGTAAGTGAGATACAATGAAGGGAGAAAGGTCATAGACCAGAGACCAGACACGTGGAGCAGAATGACTTCAAGGTGTATTCAATTTTGAATGAGGGATCAGGAGACATGACTGGACAGAAAGAGCAGCACTGCTTTTACTGGGAACCCAGGTTCATTTCCTGTCACCCGTGTGGTGACTTACCTCAGTTCCAGGGGATCCAACGCCCTCTTCTGGCCCCGGTAGGCACTGTACACACATGGTACAAGTATATATACTGAGAAAAACATTCATACACATAAAATAAAGTAAATACCTAAACAAATAAGTTGAATACAGGATATAAGAAACAGCATTTAGGAACCAATACAGTGTGTGTTTGTGTGTGTGTGTGTATGTGTCTGTGTGTTGTTATAAAGGAGTAAGTAGCCTAGCCTCTTATTTCCCCACAGCTACATTTCACAGTAGAGGGTACAGAAGGCAAACATATCCCAAGAACTATTACAAAAAGAAATCAAAAGAAGTTTAAACACAAGTTTTCATATTCAGCCAAATCATTTTTCAAAAGACATATAAAAACTCAAGAAATATTGATCCTGGGAAGATTTCTCAAGGCAGCTACTATGGACTAGAAAAGACAAGACAGAGCTCATAGCATATGATCTGAAAGCTCACTAAGACTGAAGCAGGGCCAGCAATTAGGGTGACAGAACCAAATGTTTGTCCTCAGACAGCAGAGACCGGCAGGAACTAATAATGGAAATTTGAGAGGGAGGGAAGAGGTAGGTCAAAGGTAGAGGAGGTTTGGTCAGATCTGTGACATCATTTGTAATCCCCGGAGTCAAAGGATATCTTTTAATGCTGGCAGATCAATTGATAGATGTTTGAGCACACTTAACAGTAAAAGGTAAACAAGAAGAGAGATAGCATTATCGACTGAAGTGATTTGGAGGAAGAGAGGTAGGCAGTTGGAAACAGGTTACTGTTAACCTTGCTGAAAGTCCAACTAAGAGAAGCTGGCTAAAAATAAAAAAAACTTACTATAGCCCAGAATTCCTAGCAGACCATTTGAGGAAGTTCATGGAGGCACCAAGCTTTTTATATATATATAATAATACTATATATATAATAATACTATACTGTTATTTTTCTTTCTAGGGCATAGACGGTTGCTAATAAGCGATGAAATTGCTTGCATTATAGTGGAATCAAAGCACTGGCTGTCTCAGCACTCATTGGTTGGACATAGCCATGCATTTCCAGTGCATTTTCTTTTCAGATCTACTTAAGTATGTAAAGCTGTAAAAATTCTTAATTTGTTTTACACCTCAGCCTTGGAAGTCATGACCTTTTAGCGGTCTACATAACCCAAAGGAAGGAACACAGAGCACTAGCACACATCCCGAGAGGGCCAGTTATTTCAGGGCAAGGGACTTGGGTAATCATTTCTGTGGTGGGTGGAGCTAGCTTCTCTCTCCAGGAAACACTATCTTCATCTGAAAGAACAATTGCCAGTAAGTGGTTAATCTGATCCAGCATTTAGCAGGTATGTTTTTGAAAATAAGCTAACTGAGTGTCCCCATTCAAGGGAAAGAATAGGCCAAAGCAAAATCTCAAATCATAGAAAACTGTTATCTCCTACTTTGGGTTTGACAGTTTGCTAACACTTCAGGTAGTTTTCTGATGAGACTACTGGTAACATTAATAAATGTCTTTCCCACTCCAAAATAAAATATGCCAATATTTGGGCAATCTGAATGTCAGTGAACCAATACTTCTCAAAGGTCCACTTTGTGACTTTTACGTAGGAATGTTAACCTAAGAGATGCATCCAAACTTGAGAGTCCAGCCTCCTCTTAGTCTCTTAGAACACAGAGACTCCATGAACAGTATCTAAGAGGTTGATCAAGCTGATACTAAAGGGCCAACTATTCATTTTAGTGAAATGTCAGAAAAGGTGATTTACAATTGTTTGGCAAAAAAAAATACAATAAAAATAAGAAACAAAAAAAAACCACTAAAATCCACTTTACAACCGTATCTGTGAACCAGATGCTTTTCCAAATAGGATTTGAAATCAAATCCAACAAATACAACATCAAATATAACAATGCATGGTGATAGACTTCAAACAGAAGCACATTCATGGTGACAGCTTGGTTCTATTAAGCCTGACATCCAGATGATTTTCAAACATGCAACAGAGATGCTGTCACTATGAATTATTTGTTTGAAATACATTATTTTTAAATATTAAGTTTTTGAACATATAAATGGGTTTATTGTAACTTGGATATTAATAGGTGTATATATTTAAAAATCTTAGTTTTGATTTCTAATTTAAAGATCTACTTTAGACGTAGCCCAAATAAACATAGAAACTCTGGGTCTCTCAAAAACTTTTATGACTATCACCAAGTTCAGAGGCACACACACTAAAAGGATAATCATGACAATAAATTATGAGTGTTAAAATGATCCTCAGTTGAAAACTCCATTCTTGGAAAACTAACTTTAAAAATACAGAATGTATCTAAGAGCTTATATCCTCCTATACTTCTAGATCTATCATTGTAATGACTCATGGGGAAACCCCTCTGGCCTTCCTGGGTTCAGACAAGAATTGCAACCTTGGGTTGGAGAAGTGACTCCATGGTCAAGAGTGCTTGTTGTTCTTGCAGAGGATTGGAGCTTCGTTTCTCAAACCTGTGTCTAGAAATTTACAATTTCCATGAACCCTGTATCAGAGTTTCTGAATGGGAAAGTTCAATGTCAATTTGACTGACAGAGGTTTAAGATAAAATTCTGTTTGCCATGCACATTTGATTTGTGGTTCACAACGGATTCTAAAATTAATCAGGACTTACTTGAGGAAATTTACAGCAACAAAATGAGATACTGACTGAGGTCACATTTCGTACACACATTTCATAAGTTTTTACTACTGCTCCTTAGAACATAGCTAGTGCCTTCTAGAAAATGCAAATGTCACTGCTGTGTGCTTTAAGACACCTACTGGAAAACAGCAGTGAGCAAGAACATGAAGGTGAACATTTGACAGCTAAACTTGAAACAGGTGTGCAAAGTAACAGCTATGTGGACCTTGATAAGTCATTATTCTCTTTAGTACCTGATTCTCTGCTGTATAAAGAATTTAATTCTGCTGGTCTTTAATAGGCCTGCAACAACACATGGAGAAATTCATATTTGACTAACTCTCTACCCAAAAATGTTTGGTGAAATATACATATACATACACACACACACACGCACATGCACACACACACATATATATATATTGGGTTAGACACAATCCAACTATTTGTTCAAGTACTTGGCTAGCATGAGTAGCCCTATATGTGATTCCTTTTCCAAGTCCACTTGTGAAATTTCCTCACCATTATTTGTGTTGAATCTGTAATTCTTAGTAACAAGAGATATTGCTAATGAGTTTAAAAGAAACATTTGGGATATGGCAGCAATCTCTAGAAGCCTAGATAAGACAGATTCCTTTCAATATTCCTCACTTGGACAGACCTACACTGTGCAGTGGCTGCTAAGAACCAGGAAAAGACAAGAACCAGTGGGAGACAAGGCATTAAGAAATGGAGAAACAGAAATTTCAACTTCTTCCTCTTTTGAGGATTGTTTAACTTGTGTGTGCCCGCTGTCAATCTATAAAAGAGGGCAGGGTTTGGGAAGGAAGTGGTAGACAGCATGAAAGACAAGACATGCTGTTCTGTACAAATGAACTGAGACTCCTGTTTCACAATCTCTCATCACCAGAGAAATGCTGTGATATTGTGAATAGTTAATTTAAAAAAAAAAGAGCACTTGGGTTAAATACTAACAACTAAGAGTCGAAAACAAAACTGTGATTTTATTTATATTTATATTTTGTATTGGGATTTTATTTATATTTATTTCCAAACTTAGATTTCTCAGAAACTTTATTCAAGAAAAATCCCAGGTCCAAATGGTTTCATCTGAGAAGCTTTTCAACCTGTTTAAAAAAATAATTCCATCAATCTGACCTCAGTCCCAGCCCCCACCCCATATACATCAGAGAATAGAGGAAAAAACAAATGCCCTTCACAGTTTCTAGGGTAGAATATTGTTAAATACATGCCTTTCAAAACTCTTAGAGGAAAGACAAGGATGAAAATACTTAGAGGCATGGGAGCCCGTTCCTACAATAAATGAAATAAATGTTAACAATCCACACATCCCCTGATGTGATTCTCCATCATCCAGTGCTAACCGAAGCAACCTGAGAGAGGACACCCTCATCTTCTCTCACCAACTTTGCCAAAGCTTGCAAAACTCCAAGTCCATAAGCCCTTGGACATTACCAGCTCGAACATCATTGTGGTGGTGGAATATCCCATTTGGAAAACAGGATGATTCTTAGAACTACCAGCAACTGCAGTAGCAGCACCTGGGAAGCAGCACCAAGCACAAATCCCCAGGCTCAGTGTGTTAGAAGTCAGGGAAGATGGAGCCAGCCATCTGTGCATGAACAGAGCTTTCCAGGTGATTCTGATGTGTACACAAATTTGGGATGTGTCTCTGGAAGTTGCTGATCTAATCATGCCTTACATCTCGATCAAAACACAAGGAACAAGGGCTAGAGATGGCTCAGCGGCTAAGTGCACTTGTTGGCAAAGGACCTGAGTTTGGTTCCCAGCAACCACTTTGACCAGGTAACAACCACATGCAACTCTACCACAGGGGAATCAGATATTATCTTCTAGCTTTCATGGACATCTATGCACACTTAAATAAATAAAATAAACCGCAAAAATAAAACAGATGCCAGTAGACGTGGGGTACACCTCTAATTCTAGCACTTGGAAGGTAGATAGATCTCTGCCAGCTCAGGGCCAGCCTGGTCTACATATTGAGTTCCAGACAGCCAGGGCTATATACAGAGAGATCTTGTCTCACAAAACTAAAACAAAACACAAGAACAGGGGGCATACAAAATTGAGATTTAGGTGTCTGTGACTTTTCTGTATGCACACTCATGAGGTCTATGCAGGTGTAAATAAGAAAATAGGAAGGGAGACAACTGCTTTAGTATTAATTACTATAGCATATTGGGTAGTTTTGCCTGGAGCTGTTCTCATTTCTTGTTTTCTGACATTATTTTCTGTTTGTCTTGTCTAATAATGCCACCTTCCACTGATCAAATATTCCAAGTCACATGATGCTTCTGAGAAGCCAGTCTTTTTTTTTCTTTTTGCAAAATTTTGGTGATCAGCTAAAACCAATGAAAACTAAATGTGCACATAAAAGGCAATGGCTTTTAAACCTCTGGTGTCCAAGATACCAACCTTTGAAGGTAATTGGAAACATTGTAGTCTCTGTTACTACAGCCCAGAGTAGAGATCTGTGCACTTAAATTGGGCTTTTAGGATTCCATTAGATGTTAATTTACACTTGAAACATCTAGGGCATTTAGTGTTATAAACTTTGAGGCCAAGAAAATGTTCTTACTATTTATATGTTATGAGAAAGTAAGTCAAAATGGTAATAAAAAGGAAATATTCTGTTTATGTATTCTGCAGATTATATATAGCATTACAACTTGATAGTCTGCCCAGAGTTTCAGAGCCTCGGATGCATAGATCAAAGGTGCCCTGGGCACGCCATCCCGCTTTGTGTATATCCTTTTAGACACCCAATTTCCCTTGACCGAGGTGAGGCTGTCTTGCCTGCATGATTTCTTTTCAGTGGTGTGTGTATTAAGTCAGCATGGCCAGCCCTGGATCAGAGTGTTCTATGCTTGTTTCCTGCTTCTCATGATCTCTCGAAGGACAGACAGGCTCAGTGAGTCTTTTTCAAAGATGGCGCCAGTTTAGAAGTAAGTGGCTGACTCTGAACTCACACTTCCCTTCTGAAGTGCAGAGTACAGGACAGAGCAAAACTGGAGCTGACAGGTCCCATTGAACCTCCCTCCATATGCAGCCGGCCACTTTAGAGGGTTCAGCCCTTTGAAGTTCTAGACTCCTTCCCTCAGTCTTCAGTGTTGGACCCTGACCTGGGTAATCCCCGTTTTCCATGAGCTGAGCCACTGCCACACAATAGAGGACTATTGTACACTGGCTCAGTTTGCATTAAGCAAACTCATACATTCCAGGATTGTGCTGACTTTTAGAACCCACGACACTGTACAAATCTACTCACATACACACAAATAAAAATATCGTTTTTGAAAGACAACTGGAGAGATGACCCGGCACATACTAGAGATAACTGGAGCTTGGGTCTAGTTCCCACAGCAGCCAGTTCACCATGCCTGTAACTCTCACTCCAGGGGACCCAATACACCTTCAATGTCACTGAATCATGACTCACGAACAACACAAAACAACAGCCCCATCCTAATAGCTAGTACTTCTGCACCAAGCAGCTGTATTTTGTGAAATCACACTGTTCTGTACAAATGAATTGATTTTTGCTTTTCATGATCTCAGATTCAAAGAACATAAAATTAAAGGTAGAATATTTTTATGATAGTTTCCCTCTAAACCACCACTGTTTCCTGATATTTAAATTCAATACCAAGGCTCGAAGATTGGGTATGGATAGATTTTAAACCCTGGAGTCACTAAGTGCTGTGAACAGGTGTCTGCTAAGAAACATACAAGCCATTTAGTGAAGGCCGGTAATGACGGCTTTGTTTCCACAGATGGTGCCAGGTTATTAGAGTGGAAATATGCCAATAAGTTTACCAGGTACATTTCCACTTGACAGAGGAACTTGTGCCCAGCCTGACTTTATATTATGTTAGCCTGTGATAATTGAACTCGGCTCTCACTCCCTCGTCTAGCCCAGTCTAGCCACAGCTACTATTTCCCTTATCTCTAAAACTTCCGTTTTCCTGAGAGTACCCTAGCATCGTAGAAAGAGTTCCTTGAAGAAAAAAATTTTTTTCACCTTCTATTTGCTTTATTTACTCCAATTGTCTATTATTTGGTCTAATATTTGTTTTCATAAGGCAGACAATGTGCATTAGTGGATTGAAATAGGTAGGAAATAGCTATAACACAAAACGTACCCAAACCATATTCCCTGCCTGACCTGTGCCAACTACCATCTGCCAAGTAAGATAACAGACTTTCTTTGAATGGCCATCGTTGAAGTGTAAAGAAGTGATAATACATACTATCACTTGTCTGTTTGAGGGGGAAATAAAACATGACACTGCTATTTTCCTGATTGTGCAATAGCTACAGTTTAATAAGGTCTACAATGTAGAGTTTAAAGATTCAGAGGTACGGGAGCAGTTGGTTCCTTGACTGACTTAGTGAAATCTTGAGCAAATGACACTTGAGTTTCTTTGGCTACCTTTTAAAGGCTAGAATACCCTCTTTTATGTCTTCCCAAACACCTTTCCATGGCAGAACACAACACGACAAAAGCAAAACCCAGTCCCTCCTTCCGTCTCCAGCATCCCAGCCCTGAAGATGATGGTAAATGACTTGCCATTTCCCGAACAGATGTTTCCATCTGAGTCTCTGGAAATGGTGGATTCATTTTGCCAGCAAGAACTGAGATAGTGATCCCTTGATCAGAATGGGATTCTGGAAGTTTCTAACAGCCATTCCCAATGCCTTTACTGTATAGATGAAATGCTAGTCCAGGAATTTGGTTGGTTATGGGTAATGTGTATCTTAACATCTCTCTGAAGACCTGGGAGACTAATGGAGGGAATGAATTCAGGGTCTGAATCTTTCAGAGTGTTGTGTTAGAAAGCAGCTTGTATCTGGATAGATCACGCTAGACCAACACAGTCCCATGAGAAGAGATTTATTGGAGGGAGCAAGGAAGAAAAGGAGGAGGAAAAAGAAGATGGGGCGAGGGGTTGGGGTCTCTGCCTTTTATTCAGGCTGTGATGTAATCACACACACCACCAGGCACAGATGAAGTGCACAGGTGAGGTGCACATTGGGAGGTATGTAGCGGTTGCCATGGCAACAGCCGCAGATGGATTCTTGTTGCCTAGGGATGACATCATCACAGATTCAGAGGAGACCATAAAGCCATTTCTAATGCCAACATAGAGTCCCACTTATCACCTGAGCCCTGAACAAAGTAGATTTGATGGTAGCTAGAGCTTTAAACAATTAAACACCCTAAAATCTGAGCATCCAGAGTGCTGCTCCAGTGTGCAGAGTAGTGGAGGGTATGTTTACAGTAAGGACTCAGAAGCCACCTGCTCGCTACTCTCAGGAAATGTCATTCTCTCTTAGGAAAGTGTTGTGGCCTGGGACGGAAAGATGGCAAATACTTGTTGTATAAGCACAAACACCTGTGTTAGGAATGCCAGCATCCAGGTAAAAGGGCAGACAACTCAGTACACATCTATAACCCTTACACTGGAAGCAGGCAGAAGTTGGCAGGTCGCTGGCATTCACTGGCCAGCCAATTGAGTCAAATCTGTGTATTACAGTTTCAGTAATATACCCTGTCTCAAAAATTAAGTTGAAGACGGGAGTGATGGCTCAGTGGTTATGAGTGCTTGCTCTTGCAGAAGACCTGGGCTTGGTTTCCAGTACTTACATGGCAGCTCACAGCCTTCTATAAAACAGCCCCAACAACCAAGGTCAAAACTCCAACTCATATATGAAACTTTTAGAGGAACACTTTATATTCCACCATGAAAACACCTCTAAATCTCTCTGGGATATAGTTACAACTTCACATTGTATGGTATTTATTCTACTACACATGAGCCTGAATCTTACCACTTACATAGTGTACTTCTTATGCCTTTAAAAGATTTACACTTATTTATTCGTGTGTGTGTGTGTGTGTGTGTGTGTGTATCATGTGTGTTATGTGAGTGCCATGGTACAAGCATGAAGATCAGAGGACACCTTGCAGGACTTGGTGCTCTGGATTCTACCCTGGAGATCAAAGTCATCAAGCTTGCCAAGTTTCTTCACCTACCTCACCAGCCCTACCCCAAATGCCTTTGTCTGAACTTATATTTTGAGTAAATATTCATATTTTTGTGTATTCCTGAGTGGTGGACCATGAGGATATTCAGTGCTGACAGCTTGTCAAAACATTCTCACTCATCTATGAAACACAATCACTTATTTAACATACAGAATAACTATGTATCTGTGTTTTCTTCCTTAAGTTCAGAGAGGACTTCATTAAAATTCTGTGGTCTTGTACTTCTGTTCTAGACCCAGCCACAAACTTGTTATAAGAAAGTGTTTAGTTGATGTCAGTTCTTTTTCCTATCTCCATGAAAGTTTTTTTAAGTTGAGATACATACATTTCAGCATTTCCAACGCATTTTTTTGTACACGTAAAAATTTCCTTCCTACGTGTGTTCTCTAGTATATTATGAAATACATCGAAGGAAAATAGGCCTCGTCTGCCAGTGTGGTGAAAACTTAGTCTTTTTCAATTAGCATTGGATGAATTTACTTTGATTGGGATTTGCTTATGATACATATTTGAGGTCAAATATTTCCTCTTTGTCTTTCATATCAATGTGCTCAAACAGAAGATCACTGATTAATTAGTTCAACAAACATTGCTTTATCCTCCCACACACTCTTAAGTATTCTTCATTCCAAGTGTCAAGAACATAAATAACAATGAATAAAAAGGGACTGAGTCATGGCTGTAACCCAGTGACAGAACACTTGTCTATCATACATGAGGCCATGGGTTCAATCGACAGAACTGCAAAGGAGAGAAATCAAAGAATCTCCATCCCCAGGAAGCCAACCTTCCTTCTTTCTTAAAAAAAAAATTTATTGTATGTTGATTTATTTATTTTGTGTACAGGTTGTATATGTTTAGGAACATATGAAGTCAGAGGACAACTTCTAAGAATACATTCTGTCCTTCCACCACTGGGTCCTGGAAATGAAATACAAGTCCTAAAGGCTCGATGGCAGCCACTTTTACCTACTGAGCCACCTCGCTAGCCCTATCATGCCTTCTTAACAGTAAACATTTTTTCAAAGAAATACAACATTCGTCCAGAAAATTTTAGTTGTGTGCTATCTTCTTCAACCCTTTCAAAGCAAAAGATTCAATTCTTTATGAGTACTATTTATTAAAAGAAGACACATCTCAAAATCATGATAATAATGACATTACTAATTCTTCCCACTTTTTTCTTTAAAATTATGGACACTACACATAAGCATTTCTCCATTATCTGAATTGTTTTGTAAGACATTTTTCAGAAATAGCAGAATTATCCATAGTTTTACAACTAAAAATATCAATATGAAAACATTTCGGAATCTAGGATAGTGCCTTGAAAATCGGTCCCCTGAGGTGGGTGGAGATGACTCAGCAGTTAAGAGTAGGAACTGCTGCTGAAAAGGATTAACCCATATTCCATTCCCAGCATGCACATCGACTGACTCAGCTGCCAGTAACTCCAGTTCCAGAGATCAAAAGCCCTCTCTGGCCTCCACAGACACCTGCACTCACTTGTACATACCCACACTCAGCCACATATTTACACATACTTTGAAATAAAATATTTTCTAAAATGTGAAATGGGTACTTTAAGAAGATTCAGGTTTATATTTTTTTTTTTTTTGGCAGAGACTGTAAAATTTCCCCAAATCTCCATTCACACCTCTTTCTTCATAATTGAACCTTGCCCTTGTGAGGTTTCCCTACACTTTCTGCTGATTAGAACATTAATAAGTTCCTAGACCTTAATCAGCCTTATCAACTACATGATGAAAGACACATGAAAACTTGCCCCAGCAGCAAGAGAATGGACCTCAGTGATCACAGAACCAGCAGCAAGAGAATGGATCTTGGTGACCACAGAACCAGCAGCAAGAGAATGGACCTTGGTGACCACAGAACCAGCAGCAAGAGAATGGACTTCGGTGACTATAGAACCAGCAGATCATCTCCAAATAAATGACACTCAATTCTGTTCACAGGAGAGGGAAATTATCTGTCTACATTAATACTCCATCATTTGGAAATTCTAGAATGTTTTAGACAAACAGAAGACTTGTTGATTCATTATTCATATTTAATTTTACCAAGCTAGCTATGTGTACTAGACAAGTACATATTACTCCCCATTCTCCTTGTTACACAAGATAATAAAGTTCCCCAGTATGTACATGAATTGTCCAAAAAATCTAGAGACTTTTCTGAAAGACATAACCAGAGGCATCTGTTTGTTCACCAGTGCTACAGTGTAAACCAACTTCCTCATATCCAGAACAATAAATGATTGATGAAAGTCAAAATATCTCTGTGGAGTGAGGCAAAGTCATGCCAGTGGTACAGAGGGATACTATAGAGCCACCAACAGATGCCAAACAAGCTGAGAAGTAGGATTGTAGCATCTGACTGGTCATATCAAATTCTACATAACATGGACCAAAGGGGATGCTTTGTAAAAGAAAATATTCATTACACATGACCTCTGAAAAATGGATTTGTGACTGGTGTTACAAAATTTCTATAAGTTATTAATGTAAATGTTGAGATCTAGTCACTTCTTTTAGAGTTAATTTCACTTCCCTTCCCCCTCTTTCTTACCCTATTTATTGCATAAAATTATGAAGATGGCAGCCAGGTGTCTTCACACACCTATTATACTAGCATTCTAAACCTGAGGCAAGTTGAGTGCCACAAGTATGAGGCCAGTATGAACTACAGAATAAGAATCTATCTCAAAGAACCAGAAGAAGAAAGAGGAGGAGTAAGAGGAGAAAGAAAAAGCAAGCAATTGAGCCTCATCCAGATGTTCCACTTCTCTTCTCAGTCAAGATCCCATGAAACAAAAGTCAGTTATATTGGGTTTGTCTAACAATCACATGACACTAATTGTTTTTCTAAGTCCCCATGGCTTTCCATGACTGCTCATTTGCCTGGGAGCACTTTAGCAGAGCAGTTAACATTTCCTTGAACAGATACACAGTTTAATTGGTAACACTATACATTTACAAGCAAAAGCAAGCCTTGTGCTAGAGACACCAAGTCTACCAAACAATAAATATGAGAGAACCAAACCATCAAGTTTTAAAGTTGATATCAGAAATGTCTTGCTGTCTTTAAATAAACAACTGAGAAATACCAATGCTTGAACACATGTAAATAAAGAGCTAAGTACCTCAAAGTAAAACTAACATAGAAATGACACAATGTTTATATTTCAGTGGATGGCAAGATAAGATTACAGCAAAGCTCAGAATACGTCTATATATAAGGAGGTTAGTTCCCCAAACAGTGATGAAGTATTTACACCATCTCTAAGCAAAAGGCTGGGATAAAATAAAACAGCCCCCTCCTGGGAAGGGCTTTAAAGATCATTTTCATCAGTTGCAGTTCTCTCCTCTGGAATGCTGAAGAAATCAGGGAAAGTATAAAAGCTAACAATACTTAATAAATTAAAGCCACAGATTATATTATCATTTTTATTGGATATTTTACTTATGTACATTTCAAATGATATCCCTTTCCCCATCCCCCCATAAACCCCCATCTCATTCTTCCTCCTCCTTTTTGCTTTTATACAGTTTTAATTTCATGCAAGTATTAAGGTCAATTCTAGGTTGAGGAACTAGCAATTCAATAGATGCAAATAGTCAAGGAACAAGCAATACAATAAACACTGATAGTCAAAGAACAAGCAAGGTAGTAAACAGAGTTGATGACTCCTGTGATCTTTGTTTCTAAGGACTTATCAGGATGACCAAAATATCTGAGCCTACTTCCCTGTCCTAGCCCAAAGTCATTTTCATGCCTGAAGCCTACTTCTTTGTTCTAGTCTAGGATTTAGACTCCTGACTGAAATTACTTTTTTGTTCTAGCCTATGACTTAGATTCTTGCCTGCAGCCCATTTACTTGTCCTTGGCCAATGTAAGATTTCTTCCAAGCAGCCCATTTCCTTTTCATTGGCCAATGTCAGGTTCCTCCCAGGCAGCCTCAAAAGCTCCCCCTTTTTTATTGCATAAATAAGACTGAGCCTGTCTAAGGTCATTCTGATAAGAATGTCTTCCTTACCCGTCATGGAATATGCATTATCAAAAGCAATGCATTTCTGTGCTCTGACAATAGTGACCGGGAAGTTGTATTGGACATATGTTCCTAACCCACCTTTGCTTTCCTATATCCTAGATGGGGCAAGCTTCCTTGCCTCAAGGTTTCAGAACTTGTGGGACAGAGAATCAAAAAGAGAAGTTACAATGATTCTTGTATTTTTCTTAAAGGTGACCAGTTATTCGGACTCAAACATATATGGTCTAGAAATCTATCCAATATTGGAAATAACAGTCTTCATTTGGAAGGCTTGATCTGAACATTTTCTGAGACATATTTGGAAGTTAGTTGCAGTTCTCTATGATGTTATATTAGCAAGAGATAAAGTTGGGACAGGTTCTGGATTTCAAACAAGTATTAGTACATGTGATAAGGCTCTTTTAATTGTCAAGTTAAAATTACTTTTGTCTCTTCTACAGTATTTATTGTAAGTTGCATTGATTGTATACTTGCTAATTGTATTAGTGTGTTGAAACCTGGCATGTCTGTTACAGGGGTCTATCAACCAGCTTTTGTTTATTGCCCTGAGTATTACAGAACCTTGGTTTTCTCAACAACAACAACAAAAAAAGCTTATAAGTAAAGTACTAGAAGAAATGAGATAGGCTTTAAACAGAAGCAAGAGTGTAGTGGGCTTGATCATTGCTGGTATAACAGCTTTAATTTCATTAATTGCTAGCACCACTGCTTCTGTAATTGCTTTGACACAATACGTTAAGAGAGCTACTTTTGTTAATCATTTAGCAAAAATTGTTACTAATGTGTTGCGTATACAAGAGGATTTAGATAGGGGTTTGGAACAATGGATTGGTGCCCTTTAACCTAGTCAAATTATTGGAAGGAGGTTCACAGATTAAGAGAAAGGAGCCATATGAAGTTTCATGCCAAATACCAATGGAGTTGTGTTATTTCTAAAATTTACAATGATAGTCATTATAATTAGAAAAAGCTTTTAAGACACCCATAGGCTATTTGGCATAATTCTAACACCTCTCTGGATGCCTTAACTTTGCATAGTGAGATTATGAATTTAAAGAATGCTGCTCTGCTGAGCTTTGATGCTGCAGATAATGCTGATAAAATTATTCATGGCCTGAGGTCAGTGTTTCCATTTTGGTCAAGCTTCAAGAATGGCATATAGAGCTTGATCACGCTAGCCCTTTTTGTCCTGGGAGTACTTTTATTCCTACATTATCTCTTATGATCACCAGGGATTATAAAGCTGCCCAAGATATTAGCCTGACAGGTCCTCAAGTGGCATGGAGGGCCACAAACCCCACAGAGACACACCTGGTCTGAGCTACCTGCAAGATCTCTGCTTTCACTGGAAACCTCAAGAACTCTGAACAAGCTGTGAAATTCGCTCAACTAACATCGCAACTGAAAACACACTCAGGAAACTGTTTATCCCATAAATATAAAGATAAGATCATTCTAGAGATGACACAATTTGTCATTTTAATTGACTTCCTAATAAATTTAGCACTCCTGTGCTTACAAGGAGAACTAGAATTATCATACTTAAATAGCCTCACACCTGATGCAGATATAAAGTAGATACCATGGTCAACAGTTGTGTTTATAGTAATGTAACTCCAGACTGCAGAACAGCTTTTTGTGATGTTCTATTTTTTTTTGGTTTGGTTTGGTTTGGTTTGGTTTGGTTTGGTTTGGTTTGGTTTGGTTTGGTTTGGTTTGGTTTGGTTTTTCTTGGGGGGAAGGTACACCAGTGGGTGTGCACACAGTGAGAGACGAAGCAATATGGTTATGAAGAAGTGAATAGGGCTGTGGAGGCACTTCCACTGGGAAAGTACTTGAGGTGCAAGCATGAAGACTCAAGCTTGTCCCCAGAATCTATGTAAAAACTTCAGTGGTGGTGGCATATTCTTGTCATCCAGCACTGGAGAGGCAGACTAAAGACTCCTTATGGCTTTCTAGTCAGCCAGTCCAGTCTCTTTGTTGACATCTAAACTAGTGAGAGACCCTGTGTTAAACAAAGAAATAAAGTAGACCAAGGAATGACAGGAGTTTGGCCTCAGGCTCCACACATACACTCAGAGATGCACACACTTTATCTGCATACGTACATTCTCTCTCTGTGTCTCTGTCTCTCTGTCTCTCTGTCTCTCTGTCTCTCGCACTCTCTCTATCTCTTTCTCTCTGTCTCTCTGTCTGTCTCTGTCTCTCTGTCTCTCTGTCTCTCTCTGTCTCTCTGTCTGTCTCTGTCTCTCTGTCTCTCTGTCTCTGTCTGTCTGTCTGTCTGTCTGTCTCTCTCTCTCTCTCTCTCTCTCTCAAAGAAATAGAGGTATCAAAATTCCCTCAATTTTAATCTGGATTTTGGGCCAACTTGTGCCCTCGAGTCATTTCCTCCCTTCATGTAACGCAGTCTTTAAAACAGGAACGAGAACTTTTACCTCATAAGGTCAGGGAGGGAGTGGTTGGCATCCTCTGTCTCCCCAGGGAAAGAACAAAAGCCCATGTTTGGCTTCCCTAGCTTTCCTTTGTTTCCTTTTTCTTATGCCTTTGGATACAGTCTGAGGAAGGGAAAACTAGATTCCTGGCTGAATCACGTACTTTTCTCCTCCTCTTCTTCCTTTAGGGGTTCTCACAACCAAAAGGAAATTTAAAGATACTAGAAAAATCTTATCCAAGTCAGATGCTGTCATTTTATCCTCTTCACAATAACTTGCTGTAATTGGCTCCAGGGTCAATGAGTCTGGGGCTATGGAGAATACATGCTATACTCCTAGGGAGCTAAAAATGAATATCCATTTACAGTCTCCAAACAAATGTCCACATTATAGCTGAGAAACAAAGGCTGAGTGGTTGAAACTGAAGGGATATTGCTGTTTCTGAAAACTACCCATCCAGGCAATGTTAGGTAATGTTCTTGCCAAGTAGACCTTGGTAGAAACAGTAGTAGATTATTTACTAGGTGTGTTGGTCTCGACTGCACTCAGAGTTTCGGTATATGTGCTCCTCTCCTAGCCATGATGGGGGGATGGGCTAACAAAGATCTATGGAGACGTATTTACCATTAAGGGTTACATGGTAGAATGTTACTTGGCCATAGGAAGTACTGGGACAGCTTGAATTGAAGTAGAGATCACGAGGCTCACAGAAATACAGCAGGCAAGGAATGACAAATAGGATGAGTGCCCGTTCATATGTCAAACCTAGAACAGTTAAGTTTGTAAGAGCTAAAAACAGAATGGTGATGGACAAAGGTTGAGAGAGAGAGCAGTGTACAGGGAAGGACAAGAAACATGGATTAATGAGCCCAGTGTTGGAACTGGAACGCAGCAAGTTCTAGTGTCACTGCACAGAGGACAAGTAGAGTAGCAGAGGCTGGGGGTGATGGCCCAGTCAGCAAAGTTAAAAGGCAAGGATGTAGACCTAATTTTGATGTCAGAGCCCACAGAATGCCGAGTCTGGTGGCATGTGATTGTAAGCTCAGTGCTAGGGAAGCAGAGACAGGCAGATGCCAGGTCACCCCCAGCTGCTTGGTGAGCCAATGAGAGCTCCTGTATCAAAAAACAGGGTGGAAGATATCTGAGAAGTGACAGGTCAGGTTTTTCTGTGGCTTTCATACTTACACACATGCGTGCATGCATATGCACACACTTGTGTGTGCTTGTGCATGCACCAAAAACCAGAACAACGAATTGTGAAGGTGACCACAGACAGAAATGACAAATGTTTGAGGAAACAGATATGCTTAATGTGATTTTATCATCATACAATATATACAAGAGTTAAAACTGCATGGTGTCTCATTAATATCTGTAAATTACATGCATCAGCTCAAAAACAAATTTAGTAAAAGTAATAAATTTCACTGAGTGTATCTAAGACTGCTCTTACTTCCTCACAACATCTCCCTAAGATATTGAAGATGTGTCTACACCCAAGGACGGGTTTCTATTTTAATTCTACATTTAAGTGCTGTATCACCACGAAGCATATCACCAGTGGTAGAGACTTAACATCTGGTTTTGAACAGCAACCTCTCAGAGTTAACCACAGAGGCTCAAGATTAGAACGAGCCTTGCATAACCAGATACCCTCCATTCTGTTTGAAGTCTCAATCCCTAACTCATTTTTAAATACCTTCTAAATTCACTTGTCAGATTTTGAATTAATTTAACCAATTAAGCCATGAAAAAAGTGTTCTTCTTGATTGTATCTCAGCAGATAGAACATTCCAAGAGGCAGCTTTTATCTTTTTTGCATCTTTTGTTAAAGGGAGGATGTGAACCTCCACCCTGATGCATGTTAATTCCGGCATCGAAATAAAAATGTATAAATATGACATCACAAAATGTTTAGATTAAGTATAGCTTTCACCCCTTAATCAATGAAAGCTTCTTTTGTGGCAAATGGAGACCATTAAAGAAAGGAGTAACTGGTCAAAATGCAAATGCTAAGAGTCTGTGGGCTGCCCATCTACAACACAACTTCTCTACCTAAAGCTCATGGAACATCACAGAAAATAGGGTGGAAAGATTGTAAAAGCCAGAGGACCAGGATGTCAAATGAAAGACTGTGCCTTCTATATATACCAGGAAGCTGCATCCATTCACTGAATCTCAATCAAATGGCAGCCTACTCAAGACCTGAACAATAACAAGACCAGGTAACATATCAGCTAGAATCCCACCCATAGATGAAGAACTGCAGGCAATCATTGACTTCTGAGAGAGGGAGAATCAGTCTTCCTCAGGGATGAATCCCTTGATAGGTTTATAATCCCAAGCAATCAATTCTAAACACATATTAAATTTTATTTATAAGTGTATGTGTGTGTCTGTGTGTGTGTGTGTATGCAACAATAACTAAAGAATAAGAGGTCATGAATTTGAGGACTTTAGGATACACAGGAAGAGTTTGGGGGAGTGTCAATACAGTAATCACATTGAAATTCTCAAAAAAAATAAAATTAAAAAAATAACACAGTATGTCTCTGAAATACAAACTGTCAAGTTGTTTGAAAGTGTATATTGTGATTCAAATGTTCAATTTACCCCCAAAGTTGTTCCCTCGTGACACCGAGAGCATCAACATCTTAGCACATCAAGACTTAGAAGAAATGCTAATGCCATCTTTGAGTTTCCTGGGAAGAGTCAACAGCTTGTGACAGATTCTTAAATGAGCCATTTTGGATTGTTTTGCTCTCAGTTATAGAGATGTGAAGATAAGCATGTAACCTGCACAGGGTTGTGCGTCTCCATCACATCTAAGGTCAAGGTCACATACACATGACTTCTACCTAGAACACTGGGCACCACTCCATAACATAACCCCTGGTAAATATAGATGTAGTGGAGATGGCAAGGCTGGCAGTACTGAGCACCCTACACAGGCAGATAGCTGTGATCAGGTTAGAGCAGGATATACAAGAGCGAGATTATCAGCAAAGGGAGCTGGAAGCCTATATCATCAGAAAACATTGACATCCTAGATCTGTGACTTTCCCAGATTCTCTTTGCTTTTATGTAAAAATGAGGGGGAAAGCCAACAAGAACAGTATGTTGGAGGATATCAGACTTGCCCTTTATAGGATTCCTCTCACCAGTCAGAGGAATGAACAGGAAGAAGTCTTTTCCACAGGGAAGGAGCAATGCTTCAAGAGAACATAGGACTGAATTGGGTGAGGAAGATGTTGGAGAAAGGCATCTCAGACATCAGAGAGTGCACACTGCAGAGTGACAGCAAACATCCAAGAGAGACCATCCCTATGCTTATCTAACAAGGTTATGTTTGTTACTTCAGTCCTGCAAAACAGATGGGTACTAAGCCATTTAGAAAGATGGAGTTTTCATTGAATAAAATGTATACTCAACCATATTCTTAGCCTTCTAAAGTAGAACTCTTTATCATTTTGAAGAGACATGGTCAAGACCAGAGCCAAGGCTATCCAATCACTGGAGCTATATTCTGCCTCTGACACAGAAGGGTCATGAGCTAGTAGTCCCCATGAGTTATTGTTGTTCTTTTGAAACTTTGCCTAATTTTAAATGAAAGCATCAAGATTTTCATTTCATCATAGGTCTGATTAATTATGAAGCCAGTCCTAGCCACATAATCATATTTATAATAATCAGTAGCTATTTATAACCTACTTTATTTTATTTACTTCATGAAATTTATGAATTCCTTTTCCCAGTGCTGTAAATAGAGCAAAATCAACAAAACCTGCTCATTAGTGAGGATCGAGTTCTTTCTTGATTGTAAACTAATTGTTGTTTTCTCCAGCGTAGCAGAAAGAGAAAGTGCAGAAGACAGGTCAGTGCCTAAAACACTCGGTAGAAGAATTTACTAGGAATTATTTTAAACATCGGCAACTTAGTGCGCAATGAGGCTGCCTGCCACATAATGCACAGCTGGGTCCTGAAACTTGACTAAGGTGACAAGGAAATGAATACAGGACAGACACCAGATAAGTCAGCTGAGCTGAGCTTGCTCAGATGGAGCAGCACCTACCATTTGGCAACATCTAGGAACCTCCAGGTGTTCATTGTATGCAGCCAGGAAGACCTGTTAGTTCATTCCTTCAGGGAGTCTCAGCAGAAGAGCAGTTGCCCTATAAATATCCAGGTGGAGGGAGATGTCTGTACATTCTGTCAACACTTGCACAGGGACTAGAGAAGACTTTGCTGGTTCCCTGAGCCTGACCCCAGGAAGGCTTAGCCAATTGGATGGGTCTCGGGTATTGGAGACCTTGTTACTAGTATGCACTCACTCAGAACTTCTAGTGTTCCCATCAGCTGCCATTCTTTCTTCTCCTTTCTCTTGTATTTTCTCCCTTGCTCTTCTTTCCCTCGCAGTTGAGTTCAGGCTACCTTCTAAATGATATATCATATACTCAAACATTCAGAGTCCCCTCAAGGAGCACAGATGTGGAAGAGATTAAGCAACAGCAGTGGAGACATGGAAAGGGCATGGCATACAAGGAGGTGAGGTGGATGGAGATGACTCAAGGCAAGACAGCCAATGCTATAGGAAGGAAAGGACTTAGATGAAGCAAGAAGATATTGAAAGGTAGGTATTTAGGCAGAGAGAGAGAGAGAGAGAGAGAGAGAGAGAGAGAGAGAGAGAGAGATGGAGCAGCACCTCTACCATTACAGGAAATCACAAGTAAATCTGAAAATATGCTATATGTGGAAGTGTATGGAGGGATAAGGAAGAAAAGGAAACTAGACACAGGTCAGGAGTATTAGATGTAAGTAGATGTTAAAACTCACCCTGACTGCCCCTTGCAGGCTATCAGAAGGTAATCGTAACAGGATGACACACTTTTGCACATATGTCAGGAGGGAAAATCTACCCCGAATGTGGGCAGCACCAGCCTATGGGTTCTGGTTCCAGACTCACTACAAAGGAGACCGAGAAGGCAGTGTCAGGATTCCATGCCTCTGCAGTGTAGGTGGAAGGTAACCGGCTGCTTCTCGGTCCTCCTGCCGCCGTGCTTTCCCTGCCATGATGGGATGTATCCCTAAACCTGTAACCCAAAATAAACATTTTATCCTTTAAGTTCCTTCTGTGCCCCATGTTTGGCCCAATTAACGAGAAAAGAAAATGATAGAGAAAGTAGAGAGATGGGATGGAGAGGTATGGCGTAGAGATTAATGATAAAAACGGGATGCGGGCTTCTCCTGAAGTTCACATCTTGGGAAAGTGTAAGAAGCTTATGTGGAAGCACCATTGACTCTAATGATGCTGAGGAGAAGAAACTCATAGGAAGTGCCAGGCTTCACAGAGAGGCTTCGGTGAGCAACTAGTAAGGCACTGGTATTTGGTTGGGCTCCAGGAATGTGGAAACTGAAATAGTCCTCTTCTCAAGAAGTGAGGTAAGGACTCTGAGAGTGTTACACCCTTCGTTTTGAGAATAGAAGAGGGCTCTTAGGCTCTTACTAAGGGACTTACAGAGATTTCTAGAAAGAGCAGGTGCTCTGTCTTGGAGAAGTTCCCTTAGCTGAGACTCACAGGACTGAAGGAATCAACCAGAAACAGGATGAGGTCATTTGGAAAGAAATTGTTTAGGTACATTGTGTGTGTGTGTGTGTGTGTGTGTGTGTGTGTGTGTGTGTGTGTGT
>NW_021604792.1:691978-716023 GCF_004785775.1 Grammomys surdaster
TGTGTGTGTGTGTGTGTGTGTGTGTGTGTGTGTGTGTGTGTGTGTGTGTGTGTTGAGAGTGCGTGCATACATGCATGCGAGACAAGCAAAGGAAATATAAGCTCACCTTGGCTATGCAGAGTCCAGGGGAGAGATCGAAGGAGAATAAGCCAGTGCAGAGACTGTGGAGACAGTAAATTACAAGAAAGACACTTTCAAGTGCCAGCACGTGCTGCAGGGCTCATGTCTCACTGGGGCAAGCAGCACACGTTGGAGAAGAGGTCTTTCCACCTTGCACCTTTCAACTCTTTCCTGCCAACCTCTACAAAACACTCAGACTATTAAATTTAGCTAATCTGTTACTGTTATACCTTAAGACAGCAATCAATGGTTTAAATCTAAAGTGACCACGAACCTGTCCATTCACACTGTCATCCTCTGAATCTGACAGAGGTCTTGTCTGTTCAACTATAGTTCCAGATACACTGTTGGGCATTCCTGTGTCCCTGTCAGACAAAGAGTCACTTTGGTGTTTCTTATACAAGGCAGTGGTATTTCTCTTATCTCGGCTCAAAATCAAGGCGCTCCGCTATAGAAATCACAAGCTCTCATTTAGAAAGCATCTTAATGCTTACACACCACAAATATTTAGAACACTGTATGCAGTTTAAGTCATTCCCAAGGTTTAGAATGCATCTCTCTGACAAAATGCTTGCCTCCCATGTATGTCAAAACCTAGGTTCTGCCTCTGAAATTGCAAAATATTTCATATATGTAATTTGTTTCACATAATGAGCAGTTTAGGGAGCAAAGCAATTTACCGCTTGCTTTCATAAGTTCCTTTCCAGGAAATAAGATTTTGAGAACCTGAGTCCAGAGACACACAACTGTTTCACAGCTCTTAATACTACCAAACTCATTATCTTACTTGTTAAACTTTAAAGTCAAGGTTAATTTATTTCTTCGCCATTGAAATGTCTCTTGCATTTTTTAATAAATGCATGGTATTCTAATGATACTAGCCGTTGGTTGTTTGTACGTTGGCCGGATTCTTGATTGGTAAAGAAGAATACAGCCTACAAGGAGTATCAGGTAGAATATATGAGTCCAAAAGGATGCTTAGGCATGAGGAGTGAAGTCACTTAACTTCCAAATGAGAAACTAACACATCTCAGATCTTATTTTAAATAATGTATTATGAGATACTATTTAAAAACCTAACTCCACGAGCAGAACCATCTGTAGCAACTGGAGAGATGTATCCGCATGTAAGAGCACTTGCTGCCCTTGCAGATCACCCTGGCTCTACTCTCAACACCCACATAGAGCCTCACAACCACCTACAACCCCAGTGTCAGGAATCTAACACCCTCTTCTGACCCCCCACAGGCACTAGCACTCACCCTGTACACACACACACACACACACACACACACACACACACACACACACACACACATATGCAGGGAAGCAAAACACACAAAATAAAGTAATCCTGATTTTTAATATCAACTAGTAGACAAGCATAATTCATCAGCTACGGATGGCAGATTATTGACTTTTAATAACAAATGAAGATTTGCAGTGTCCCTTTTAAGACAGCTCAAAACATATAAATATAGAGTGCTATATGATCTAATTCAACCTAAAGACATGGAGATGTACCCAATCCATTCTTACGCATTTCATTCCAGGTTCACAGCTTTTATCATGAGAGAGCAAAGAGGAGGAGGAAATCTTGGCATACTGAAACAAAGGGAAATGATAATTTTTTTTAACTTTTAAATTATATCATTATTATGTATGTGCATGGTATGGGCTGGGGGTACAGGTAAACAAGTGACTCAATGCACGTGTGCAGGTCAGAGGACAACCTTGGAAAGTCAGTTCCGCTGTGGGCACCAGGGATCAAACTCAGGTAGGCAAGCTTGCACAGTGTTTTTGCCTACTGAGATATCTCATTGGCTCTGCCTTTGCCTGGTGAGACATCTTATTGGTCCTGCCTTTGCCCACTGAGACATCTCATTGGCTGTACCTTTGCCTGCTGAGACATCTCATTGGTCCCATCTATCTCATTAGCCCCGCTTTGCCTACTGAAACATCTCATTGGTCCCGCCTTTGCCTACTGAAACATCTCATTGGTCCCGCCTTTGCCTGCTGAGGCATCTCATTGGCCCAGCTTTCATTCCTTGACAAGTCATTCATGGATTTCTGATGTGAGTACATGAACATAAACTTCAAAGTGTCGAATGCTTCGTTTCAGAAATGGGCTGTGTGTTCTGAAACATGAGATTAAGCCATGACGGATGATGTTGTGCCTGATTATATGGGATGACAGCCAAGGACCAGATGCCTGTGGACAAATAACAGCTAAAAAGGCACCACACATACAGCCCAATTAACATCACGCTTTACTTGTGTTTCAAAACTTTGCAGTCATTCAACAGATAGGAAAAGACCCACATGATTCTGGGCTTTCTGCTCTGCTCACAGCAAGTGAGTGATGATCACGGCAGCTACTGCTAGATCTCTTCCCTGGGAGACTTTTCCTTCAAGCACAGCTGATCTTGGGCTCCTTCCTTGTGGCTGCGGAGATTGATAAATGCCTACCCGGCTCAGTAACATTTTCCAGACCTCCAGACAATGAATTCATAACATACACATCCACTTCCCTTGAAAGCACAGGGGCTGATATTCTTGTTTCCAGAGAATACAGGGTAAGTTTATTTTTAAGGAGAATTAATAAAATAAGACCAGGATTGCTCCACTGCTCTCCTGCCACTGTTTATCCAGAGAGCTGCTTGCTGACGTCTGTCTTTTTCCTCAGGGGCCTGCTCCAATTAAAATGGGTCTATCTCCAATCAGGTTTTATCTGGCCACTGAATACTTGATGAAGAACCCACTACCTGGTTTCTCCTGACTCATACTTTCAGAAAAAAAAATCCTGTATTTTGGTTTATGTTAAATGTTGGCCTTGTCAGGTAGAGATGAGTAAAACATAGTCTTATTTTGGTTTGGGTTTTTTTTTTTCTTCCTTGTCTGTTATGGTTTCCCAGTAAAAGGGCAACAAAATATTTAAGAATAAGATTTTTCCAATTTCTTGTTGTTCTTGGCAAATCTCTGTGTTTTCTCCATCAGCATGTCTTCATCTAAGGACATGTGTCATATTTATAGTTTCATGCTGTACGACAAGTTAAAAATATTTTTAAACCATAGATCAAGGCTATGTGGATAGCTCAGTTTTTAAAGTATTTACTTTGCAAGCATGAGGACTTCAGTTCTAACCACAGAACCCATGTAATTAAAAAAAGAAAACCCAGGTGTGCTGACGCACACTTGCCATCCAGCACTGGGGGAGCGGAGACAGATGCATCCCTGAAGTCCAAGCCAGTGAGCCTAGTCTACTTGGTAAATTCTGGTCAGTAGACAACTCAGAGATGCCCCCATCCCCACATGCACCTTCATATGCAGACATATGAACATGGACATGGACACGAGCATGCTCTCACACACATACATACATACATACATACATACATACACCCACAGGGCACACACACATGTATACACACATAGGACACATACACATGTACACATATGCATATACACATGTATACACACATGCACATACACAAGTACACACATGCACACATACATACACACACACCACAGTTGATGTACTTACCACTTTCCTGAAGATGATGTTGATTTATTTAGACATATTTATGTTGGGACAATCTACTAATATTAATACAGAGAGTGAATTTATGGTGTGACAGATAGCTAATTAATTAGGCTTCTCTGTGAGTGACACTCTGGAATTGGATTTCTCTATATATTTGTCTACTGTGATAGGAAATTAGAAATCAGGAAATTAGTTTGTGGACACGCACTAACTAGTGTTAGAGTCTAATAAACGAGGAGCATTAACCTCGATTCTTCCTCAGTTGTTCAACATTTCATTAGGTAACTTGATTACTGTATCTATTCCTGCAAAGCTCAATTGGCACCTCCCAATTAGACTTGAATTGTTTAACAAAGGTTCCCAAAGCCACGAAGCCAACAACAACCCAGAAATAACTGCAGATCTGTGTGATCTTGAAAGCTTGTGTTTCTCAGCATGCAGAATAACATCCATGCGTGCATGGCTTTCCACCTACACCCATGACGTGCTACTTTCCCTAAATCTATACAAGTGAAAACTAGCTTATCTCACCAAGTGAGAATCCAGAAGCTCTCTCCGGTGAAGTCAATGTTTGTGTCCCCTGTAATCTCACAAATGGAAACTTAGCTTTCAATCTGATCACATATGGTAGTGGGCAGGGGCTTTGGTGGGTAATCAGGTCTCAAAGATTGGGTTAGTGCCCACACAACAGGGACCCCAGAGAGCTCTCTCACCTTTTCACCATGTGAAGATTCAATACAAGAGGGATGTCCAGCTCCTACGAGAGATTCCTCACCAGAATGCACCATGCTGCCCTGTGAGGTCCAGCCTGCTGCACCCCAGGAAGAAACTTCTGTTGAGTAATCCTCCTGCCTGAGCCTCTTATGCGCTGGTATTATAGCTTGGATTTCAGTCTCTGCACTCTTATGTTTTCAAACAAGCTCTCCACACATTAACCAGAGTGCCCCAGCAACCTCAACCTCAGATTCATTAATGTTGACTTCACTATTTAAAAATCATTGTTTCTCATGACTACAAAATATCTTAAATTCTTCAGAGTAAGACTATCTTCTATAGTCTTTAATTTACATAATTCTTAGGCTACAATAAATATAATTTTACCCTTCCCTGCTTTTGTACTTTGGAGTAAAGAAATCCAAAACCCTTACAGTGTCTAGGACTCACCAGGCTTTCTCAAAATACTATATACCATCTCACCTCAATCAGGAGCCATGAATACACTCCCCCTCATAAAAAAATTTAGGCCATCTCTCCCAAATGTGTTCCAATATTTAATTATTCTCAAAACCCAGCCTATATTCAATAATCTTCTTTTGGGCTGCATTAGCAGAACATGTTCATGTTGCTTATTTTATCTGTCATACTTAGCTATCATTTCCAGAAAGAGTACCTTATCCGGGGGCTAAACGTGTATCTAAGTGATTAAGAGTACTTGGTGATCTTGCAGATGACCGTGATATAGTTCCCATCACCCATATGGGACTCCAGTTTCAAGGGACCTAACAGTCTTCTGGCTTCTTCAAGCACCAAGTATGCACAAGTGCACATATATACACACACTCAGAACACTCATAACATAAAATAAGCTGCCTTTTGAAAAAGGGTGTCTTACTAATCTTGGAAATGCCCCAGTTACTCAGTGGGTACCTAATATATCTCCTGAGTGAAAGGCAACATGGGATATAAAGCTCATCCTAACATAGGAACTCCCAGAAGGCCATGTTAGAATTCACTCAAGCCTCTTGAATTGAAAATGAACTCCACTGAACCAAAAGATTAACATGTGGTTGACAGTAGCTTGATCCAGATGCCTACCTCTGTCCTAAATAAGATGGCACAAAGTTAAAACTGATCCCTGTGCTTGATCACATTCTGCTGGTTAAGTGTAGAACAAGATTGATTTAATTACAACAAGCCACACCACTCCCAATCATTTCAACAACCAGCATCCTCAGAAACATTTTGACACACACATATGTGAGAGCTGGACGACACGAGGAACTTCAGAAGGCAGGGAAACTAGAGGCAGAACTTCCAGATCTTTTATTCAGTTGGCATCGTATTGATTTTCAGATTGTTTGCATGTGTGTGCAGTGGCCACAGAGACCAGAGAAGGTAATAGAACCCTTGGAGCTGGAGTCACAGATGGTTGTCAGCTGTCTGATGTGGGTGCTGAGAACCAAACTCAAGTCCCCTGGGAAGCAATAAGTGTTCACGACCATTGGACCATCATAACTACCCCTGTTGACGTACATTTTAAAAAGATGAAACATGGTTTATTCCAAAGTCTGCTCCTGTCATTTATATCTCATGACCTGTTCAGAAGGCTGGACCAGAACCTGGATCATTCTGCTGGATAGCTTTACGAAGACTCGACACAGGCTAAAGTCATCTGAGAAGAGGAAACCTCAATTCAGAAAATGCCTCCATACAATGAGGCTATAGGTGAGCTAATAGGTCATTTTCCTAATTAATGATTGATGTGGGAGGGTCCTGCCCATTGTGGGTTGTGCCTCCTGTGGGCAGGTGGCCTTGGGTTCTATAAGAAAGCAAGTTGAAGGAGGTACAGTGAGCAAGCCAGTAAGCAGCTTACTCTAAAAGCTACTCCAACAGCAGCTATGAGTGTGAGTGAGTGAGTGAGTGAGTGAGTGAGTGACTGAGTGATTGAGTGACTGAGTGAGTGAGTGAGTGAGTGAGTGAGTTCTTAAGAGCATGTGTTTTGTTTTGCTGTGACGAAGTTTTTCTATGCTGGTAATTGATTCTGTAGCCCAAGCTGGCCTTGAACCTTGCTCCTCCTGCCTCTGCCTCTTGAGTGACAGGACTACAGAGATGCACAAGCTCTTCTGACTAAGCTTTATAGAACTAGTGTTCTGTAAGAACACTCCGTGTTCGTAGGATAATAATGTCACCTGGCAATACTTTTCTGAAAATAAATTGTGAATCAAAACTTGACTCCAATTTGCAAAAGAACACTTCCTTTGAAATAGAAAAGAAAGTGATCTAAATGTCAGGTTGCTGTTGTCACTTATTAATGTGGGCGTGGGAATACTGACCTTACATGCTCTCAGAAACTGAGTGGCAGAGTGTGTTGGAGCACAACAGCATGTGAGACAACGTAGACACAGCACAGAACAGAGTGCTAACAACGAATGGACTAACAACGAATTTTAAGTTGAAAAAGATAATTTTCTTATTAGAATCAAAGAATTCCTTTACTTTTAAATATCCTAAGGACTTAAAGCAATTCATTTTTTTTTATTTTATGTGGTTTTACTTTTACATTTTTGTATATTTTAAGCCCTTTATGTCTACTATTTTTAAAAGATCAATTTTAGTTTGTGTTTGTTTGCATGTGTGTGTATATATACATGTGTATGCATGCGTGTGTGTGTGTGTGTGTGTGTGTGTGTGTGTGTGTGTGTTTGGGTATGTGCATTGAGAGCAGGTACTGGCAGAGGGCAGGAGAGAACACTGGATACTCATGGAGCTGGAGTAACAGGTTGTTTTTAGCTTCTCCAGGTAGGTCTTCTACAAGAGCGACAAACACTGCAGAACTATCTCTCCAGTCCAGCATCTAGCACTTTCCATGAAACAATTTCCAAATCCTGAAGACTTGTACATTCTAAACTGCTCATTCTACAAGAACCCACACAGATCAGCAAGGGCATAGCAAGTTGGAAACAGATGCTACTCATATTAAATATATTCTGATTGAATTTTGTTTAAAGTTATAGCTACCACCACCAGTGGGTTTCAACTCACAGTTCTTACTATATTTGAAGCCAGTAGGACTTAGTAAATGTCTTAGAATTGCTTACTGTGGTTAAGCCAAGACATGATTTATTTGGTGCAAACTTATCCTCACAACTCAGTAGCTGAGCTTGCTTTCTCTAAAAGAATGAATGGTGAGGCCACAATTTAAAGGGCTCATCAAGACCAAGGCAGGGAACATGACACTCTTCTCTCAGGAGCCGACAGCATGGTAGCATTTGTTCTAAAGGAATGTTAAAGCTCTCTCAGTTTGGGGTTCTGTGGAAGCTGCTACTGATTTTATCTTTCCCTTTGAATTTCCTTGCTAGAGGCATTTAATCACTCTAACAAGCAAGCCCTAGGCCACTGCAGACAAGGTATTCCTAGGAAGGTCTTGAGGAGGCTGGTCAGAAACACTCCTTGATAAAGGCTGCTTCTAATACCTACAAATAGACACCTTTTTCAAACTGTGGCTGGGTGCTATATTGGGAGTCACGTGACACCATCTATATTCGTGCAAGAGAGACTTGTGCTCAAGCAGCTCTAAGAGAGGGAGTGTCTCTGCTGTCCCCTTGTGTGACAGTTAAAAGAGGATGCCTGGCTAAGCCCCACTCTTAATCCTCAATTCTCATTAAGGGAAAAAGTGTCCTAGTAGTCTGCAGGCAGAACTGCAGCATTTGAGAGATTAGAAGTGGGCAATGAAGCTGACTCTCAAAATTGTATTTATTTAATCTATTGGTGCTGATTAAAGTGAAATGAATTCTTTAAAAAAAAACAATTGAATGGAATCTTATATTTAAGCTTTCTTTGAATGGGAGAAACAGATTTAATTTGAAAAAGGATAGAGAATTCATTCACATACTCAAACCTGCCAATTCATTTATCTCACACTCTCATAATTCCTCAAATTCCCATGATGCTTATTTTAATGCATGAGAGTTTCCCACAGAAGTTTTGTCCCAATGTCTGTACACTTTACCTAAATTCTAGATTACACATGACATTCTAAGTAGTTCTCAGTAACAACTCTTACACCTTTTATGAGAAACAGATGTGCATGAATTAAGATCCTTCCATGAACCTGAATATCCATGAGACTAGAGAGCATTTGATGACATTGAGACCTGCCATCTGTTTTAGAATTACAAATGTAACTGCTAAGATTATGAATGAAAGTAGCCAGATTTGGACACATGTAAACCTGAGGATCAATAGCAAAATTAGCAACAGATAGACGTCTTCTCACATAGACCTAGGTAAAGGTGCTCACTGCCAAGCCTGATGTGGTGTTTTGAATGTACTTGGCCCAAGAAGTGGCAGTATTAGGAGGTGTGGCCTTGTTGGAGTAGGTGTGACCTTGTTGGAGAAAGTGTGTCACTGTGGGAGTAGGATTTGAGACCCTCATCCTAGCGATGTAGGAGCCAGTCTTCTCCTGTTTTACTTCAGGACAAGATGTAGAGCTCTCAGCTCCTCCAGCAACATGTCTGCCTGCCTGCTGCCATGCTTCTTGACATGATGATAATGGACTGACCTTCTAAACCTGAAAGCCAACTCCAATTAAATGTAGTCCTTTATAAGAGCTGCTTTAGTCATGGTGTCTCTTTGCAGGAATGGAAACCCTAACTAAGTCACCTGATGACATGAGTTTTAATCCCTTGGGCCCACATGGTGGAAGAAGAGAACTAACCCCTCTAAATTGTCCTCTAACCTCCAAGCCTTGGCATATACTTGGCCACACAGAGACATAAATGAATAAATGAAAAAAAAAAAAATATATATATATATATCTCAAAGGATCTGCAAGTTACCCCATTTGCTAGAACAAAATCAAGACAATGAATAAGATATAAAATCAAGTGTTTAAACCCAACCTTGTAGGAAGAAGTAAAAGGCTGAGCAGTGCTGTGGTGGGCTTTGTGAATTAAATGGACATAATTAACAACCCAGAACCTTCTCAGAGGAAGAATGTTAGAAAATCACCATCACAAAGAGTGGCACCTTTTGCACACACTAACATCCCAGCATCCTACCAGTCCAGCATCCCAATAAAGAAGGCCCCCAGCCTTCTAGCATTTCAGCGTCTCAGTATCCCACCTAGCTAAGTCTCCCAGCCTTCCTGCATTTCAGCATCCATTAAACCACAGAAACTCAATCAAAAGATTAGTGTGTCTGAGAGAACAATGGAAAATCCCTTGTATGAATAATTTCATATCAAAGGCATCCACTTTTTCCAAATCAGGCACACAAGAAAAGATAAGACAATTATACATAAAATCTCCTAAACTTATTGCAAAACGTATTTGTTATGCTAATAGAAAACACAATGTGTAGCATACAGACTGAAAGAATGGATCAGATATTTATGTGTGTATGAAGTGATGTGAATCAGAATAATTAGCTATGAAGGAGATAGTGATATCAGAGCAGAAGAAAGTATCAAGAACCATCATAAAATAAGAGGTGAAAAGAACAGAAAATATGAAATATTAGAAGTAGCAACCCACACATTCAAGAAATCCAATGAGTGAAAAACAAAATAATTACAAAAAGAATCTTTACCTAACTACACCGTATCGAAAGTCTAAAAACAAAAGAAGGAAACAGTAAAAAAAAAAAAAAAAGAAAGAATCACAGAATGAATTAAAAGAAGAAACAGACTCAAAGTGGATTCTGGGTAGCTCAGATGATATTATAATGAAGTCAAGGCAGGTCTGCGCTGTGTCTGGGAAATAGAACACTTGCCTGTCAGGCCTGAGATGCTGCATACCAGCATCACAATGAAAGCAAACAAGTGAGAAAGCGTGCTTTAAACCACATGCATGGTAAATTAATACTTCAAAAATATAAAGGAAATACAGTTTTCAAAGAAACATGCAGCCATGTGCAGTAGGAAATTTTAGTGGCAATTCTAATGTCACAATATAAAGCGGTCACAAATGGAGATCTGAGATTATTAAAAAACAGAGCAGGCCAGAGAGATGGCTCAGCAGCTAAGAACTTACTGTTCTTCAAGACCTGAGTTCAGTTTCCTACATTCACTTCACAACTGTGGGTAACTTCATCTCCAAAAGCTGACACCCTCTTTTAGTCTCCACAGACACCTGTACACACCTGGAGTGCACCCACATAAACACACATACAAGTCATTTTAAAAAAAAACTTAACAAGTAGCAAGTAAAACTTTACTAATTGTGAGTAACTTTACTAAGCAGTATAAGGCAATAAAATAAGTATTACACATTACTTTCACAGTTAGAAAGTATGACAACACTAAACCAAAGGCTAAATATAGCCCTTATGATTTCACATATAATGTTAAAAAACATAAGCAAAAAAGTCTTCTTCACTCAAAGAGAAATAGTGTGATAATTATAAAGTTGACTGATGCAAGGAGGAAAGTGATTAAGAAAACCCAGTTCATGTGAGTAGAGAGCACAACAGTAGATTGAAATTCAAATAATACCTCAAATGTAAGCAAGCAAAGCACTATTCTCAAGAGACACATTTCTTCAAAGAGAAGTAGATAACTCTGTGTGCGTGAGCTATAACATGGAAATCCATGAAGGCTAACACAAATGCAAAGGTTCAAGTGTCAACCCCATGATGGATAGTGTGCTGGTAAGTTAGAACAAAAGCCAGCACTTCCCAGGGAGTCGTCCCAGAAGACAGAGTTTACATCCCATCTCCAAACCGTTCCGAGTAAAAGCAGACTACTTGACTTAGATTTGTTTTCAAGGCAAAGGTGGCGGGTCATAAATACTATTTCCCATGAAATAAAGGAATACATGAACTGAATAAAACAGAAGAAAAATCAGGGTTGAAATATTCACCATTAGGAGAATCAAGTAATAATTTAGAGGCTAAAAAGTATAGTGTCTAAAAGTAAAATGTGGAAGGATGGTCTCAACAACAGGAGGAAGTTGCTGTAGATAAAAGTTGTCTGTATGTACATGTAAAAAAAAAAAGTCCACCTGAAGGAACCGTGAAGAATAAGGTTGAAGAAATATCCAAAGCGCAGGAGGGATGGCTCAGCAATTAGGAGCACTTGCATCTGGAGTTCAGTTCCCAGAAGCTCACAACTGTTTGTGCTTCCACGTTCAGATGATTTAATGCTCTCTTCTGGCCTCTGTCAGCAATGCACACGCGCGCGGGCACGCGCACACACACACACACACACACACACATACACACACATGCACACGCACACACAATTAAAAACAATAAAAATAAATCTTTAAAGAGATAACAAAATGCTTAAATACCCATAGGGCAATATCAAGAGATAATGTAGTTGACAAAGTAATATATAAAAGTTTAAATATAAAAATACAAAGAGATGATTAGTCTCTGTTTTAGACTTCTCTGTGTCTTTTGATTGTCCTTCATAAATTTAATAAGAAATTTTGTAATATTCCCAACCCCATCCCCAATATATAATTTAGCAGTTAATAGCCTGTGTGGTAAGTATATGGTCTATTTATTTATTTATTTATTTATTCATTCATTTATTCATTCATTCATTATTTCATTTTAAATAAGATCTCACTGTGTAGCCCTAGCTGACCTGGAACTATGTAGACCAAACTGGTCTTGAACTCACAGAGCTCCACCTGCCTCTGTCTCCTTTGTGCTGAAATTAAAGGAATTCACACCCATATCCAGTGGGCAGTTGTTTTCCCCCACCTAGTATTTTGTTATTTTGTTTTCTTTCTTCCTCTCTCTCTCTCTCTCTCTCTCTCTCTCTCTCTCTCTCTCTCTCTCTGTCTCTGTCTCTGTCTCTGTCTCTGTCTCAGAGTTACTTGGTGAGAACCTCCACCATTTGAGCAATGTCTGAGAGGCCAAGGTGAAGTCTGAAGTCTACAGTATATGAGCATGGCAAGAGAATGAGGAATCCATCCACAGTCCATGCACTCTCTAACTTCATGCATGTGGATGTTAAGTCTGTGGTCATTCCATTAGCTCACAATTCTGAGAATATTCCCATGCTTTGCACAGGGTGAATACATGATAAATACTAAATAAAGAACAGTAATTTATTGATCCAGCCAATAAATACCCAGATAGAATACAAGTCCTGCATTGCTCAGTGTCTGTCTTCTGGAGGATGGCTCACTTCTGCTGTTTCCAAGGCCTTTGGCACAAATTGTTCTATAGACAGCTCAATGAACTACAGCAGAATGGATAGCTCTCCTCAGAGACAAATGGAAAGGGGGTATAGACGACTGAGGGAGAGCGCTTGTGTACTTCCCATCCGTACGAGTATTTCTTAGTTTCCTTTTGATTGACAATAGGAAGGTAGTCCCAGCAGTCTTTAATCTATAATTTTTGGTATTTTTAATAATCCAATGGTACAAATAACCCTAATATGCAATATGCCTCAAATAAGAACATTTTATAGTCCACTGAGTTCTAAATTGTCCTTATGAGTAGGGTGTTGTTATTAGTAAGATGGGATTACATCAGATATGTGGAAATCAGTGAAATACCCTGAAGGACTGATCAACATGGAATGACAGTCAAGTGTCCATTTGCCATATGAAGGAATAAAATACAATGTGTCTGCTAATGTTCTGCACTATCGGTTTGATTGGCAGGTGGCAAGAGCTCTGTTTTATCTAAAAAACATTTCGTGTGTTTAAAAATCCAAATCAGGCATGATCAATCATTTTTCAGATCATACCAGAAAACATTTGGGCAAAATTACAAAAATACCATTGGAAATCATATGAGATACATACAAAACATTCTACCTGAATATTTGCAAGTCAAAATTCACAATATAAGAAAGAAGTGCTATCTTACTTTAGACATAGAGGGGAAAATGCCATCGGCGGGCATGGAAGACTCTTAGAAAAAGCCAATAAGATTTATAAATAAAAACTTCATGATCTGGGGCAACAAATTTCAAAGTCTAACTAAATATTTTAGAAAATTAGCTTTGCTTGGTAAGTTACTGTATTCGTCAGGGTTATCTAGAGCAACAGAGCAAAATACAATGAATATATGTGAATATATAAATATATATTCACACACACCCCACACACATGTATACATATGGTGAAATAGTAACAACAGGTATCTCACATGCCTGAGAGGCCTAGAAGCTAGTAGTTACTCAGTCTATGAGGCTCAATACCACAGCAGTCTCAGTCTCTCACTGGATACCTAGGGGATGGGTCCTGAAGAACTACTGGTCCTCAATCAGTGACGGAAGCCTGGAAACACCAGTTCTAATACCAGTGAAAGAATCAGCATCAGTAGCAGCTTCCTCCTCCTTTTCCTCCTCCTCCTCCTCCTTTTCCTCCTCCTCCTCCTTTTCCTCCTCCTCCTCCTTTTCCTCCTCCTCCTTCTTTTCCTCCTCCTCTTCCTCCTCCTCTTCCTCCTCCTCTTCCTCCTCTCCTTCTACCTCTTCCTCCCTCCTCCCATATCCCTCCTTCTTCTTCCCTCCTCCCATCTCGCTCCTCCCTCCTCCTTTCTCCTCCTCACCCTCCTCCTTTAGCAGCAGCAGCATCCAGGTCATCAACTCAGGCAAGAGGGAGAGCTAACCAAGAAAAAGGCAAATGACCTCCCTTCTACCATACCCCTTTTAGTCCATGCTGCTAGCAGAAGGTACCACCCACCCACATTTGGGGTGCATCTTTGCACAACCGTTAAAGCAATCAGGACATTTCCTCAGTCGGTCTTCCTACTCAGGTGCTTTTCATTAGTGGCAGGTTGACAGTAAAACCAACCATCAGAACAACTATTTCTTCCAAATGTAACAATCTCAGTAAGTGTACCTCTACTCACAAAGTGGACTTTGCAAAGACAAGATAAATATATGTGTGTGATTAATGTTCTGTCATCTGAGATGTAAGCGCTCCACCTGCATGCCTGGTCTCCACAGAAGCCAGTCAGGAGTGCTGAACCCCTGTAACTGGTATTACTAACAGTTGTAAGACCTATCATGGGAGTACTGGGAACTGAACCCTGGTCCTCTGCAAGAACAGCAAGTGCTCATAACTGCTGATGGATCTTTCTGGACTCTGCAAAGACAATGTTTGAGAAAAAACTCCCTTTTTTTTCCTAATTAACTTCCAACAGGGGGAAATTTAAGGGGAAAGGTGGCTTTCCTTTGTGTTTTGCTTGTACTGACAAAGCTTCTTCATACCATCGGGTTCTGACATCATGGTGTTTTATAGAGCTCCATCCAGTATGGAAGAGAGAGCCTCCTCCAGGCTATCTGCAGAAGCCAGTCTCCTGGCTGCCTTTTGATCAAGATGTAGAATTCTCGGATCCTCCAGCACCATGTTTGCCTGCCTGCTGCTATGCTTCCTGACATGACAACAATGGACTGAACCCATGAACCTGTAAGCCAACCCCAGTGAAATGCTTGCCTTTATAGGACTTGCCTTGGTCATGGTGTCTCTTCACAGCAGTAACATTCAAACTAAGATACCTGCTATTAGCTGATGTCACAAAAGCATTCACAAATCCTGAGCATAGGAATCACGTGGGCCTGTTAAACACTGTGCCCATCCCAGGTTCTAATGCAGCAGTGTGGGGGCACAGTAGTAAGAAATAGCCCTGGTGAATCATAGTGGCACAGGACAGATGGCATGGATTTCAGCATTCATCAAGGATGTGATGAGTGCTTTGGGAGGAAGTCTGTTCATTCATTAAAAAAAAAAAAAAATACGCATTAAACCAAAATCTCTCTGGTGCCAAAGTTGCTCTCCTGTGATAAACTAAATTCTAAAAGCCATGTTCTAAAAACTTAAGAAAGTTAACCCTGGTCTTGAGGGATCATTTTAACCAACACACTCATAAGACCACAATATTATTACTGGATAGAAAAGAAGAGGGCTACTTTGAAGGACTGGCAAAAAATACACAAGGTGAAGAAGTGAAAGTTTCCTTTGAGTCTGAAAGACTCATAGTTAATTAAAATCTTCTAGAGAGTATTAGATACCATAGTCTATGAAGTCTATCTGGCTATAGATTTTAGAATGCTGTGCGATATTGGGAATTTTGAAATCTATGCAGGCGTGTGTGTGTGTGTGTGTGTGTGTGTGTGTGTCTGTGTCTGTGTGTGTGTGTCTGTGTCTGTGTCTCTGTGTTTGTGTTTCTGTGTGTGTGTGTGTGTGTATGTGTCTGTGTGTGTGTGTGTATGTGTCTGTGTCTGTGTGTGGGGGTGGGTGTGTATTTTATCCTCAGACTCAACACAAGCTAACCCCACCCTGTTTTTATGCATCCATGACACATACAACATGAGTTCAAGAAGAATCACTTTGGCTCATATCTAGCTATAATAAATTGAATTATTTAAGCTGGGGTCAGGGAGCAATCCCATCCCAGGGAACTGATTATACCTGATAACAGTCCCTTCACAATTAACAACAAAAACCTGTGTTCACATAGCCAGGATGATATTTTTAGTTGTCTTTTCTTTGTAGGGCAACTACCTGGGGTTCTGTAAGAGTACTAGCCTCTAATATATGGACTGCTTCTGCTGGATATATTGCATATGGACCGTGTGTGTGTGTGTGTGTGTGTGTGTGTGTGTGTGTACGTGCATGCACATGTGAGCACTATACATGGGGATACCAGAGATCAACCACAAATGTCATATCTCAAAAAGGCATCTGCTTTGTCTTTTTGAGACACGGTCTCTCACTCTTCTGGAACTCACCAATTCAGCTAGGTTGCTGGCCAGCCAGATCCAGGAATCTGCCTACAGACAACATTAGAACATGTCAGGACAGCTTTATCCACCGTTTTCATCCTATAGCTTCAGAGTAAGATCCTCTATCTAAACAGATATGCAAGGAGCAGAAGATCTGTCATCACCCTAGCAGAAGAATAGAGACCAGGGAATTTATAAAGGGGAGAGATTCACGTGGGCTCATAATTTGGAAGCTCACATGCACAGGGCTGATATCTGCTTAGCTTCTGGTGAAAGGCATGCTTTGCATACAGGAGAACAGACAGGGAAACAGCAATGAAAGAAAACAGACGAAAGGGGCCAGGCACCTTCTAACAGCCCATGCTGTCGATAACTAAACACTCTTAAAGGAACTCTGTTAATCTCTTCTCAAGTGTGGAGCCTCCATGACCCAGTGACCTCCAAAGGGTCTCCATTCCATTGCATGAACGAAGTCAGTCTCTACACATGTGTCAGTAGGAACAAGCTGTATTCAAATCACAGCAAGATAAAGACTGAGTTCTGTCTCCACTGGGGTTTTCAGAGCAGCTGTATGGCTGGAGCTGCTTTACTCTAACAAGATGCTGGCTCTCCCAGGACAATATGGTAAGACAGCATTGCTGGCCTGCTTGTGCCACCAACTGAGGTTTCTTTCTTCACAGTGAATATGCACTGAACATCTGTCATACACCAGGCAGTCTAATCAAATGACCTTTCAACAGTGTTGGTCAGACAGGCTCCTCCCCAGAGACCTCTCAGTGATCCTTACCTGTTGGGTTCCCTCTACCTTCTTCTCCTGAGTTCATCAACCACCATAGAGTCAAATCTCAAATTTCATTCCAATCCTCCATGATCATCCCTTTTATACCTACATTCTGGGCTCCTTTAATGACTCCATGAATGAAGATTTTATTACTCTTCTTCTCCGAGTGCTGAGGAATATCACACGTATTACTGGAGGTCTCCAAGAACCTCTTCCTTCTGTCCCTGAGCTATGTTAGTCTGTTGGAGAAGACATTGGCAGGGGCTTTTGGCCCATCCTGTGTTATCCACACTTCTGTGTCTTTCATAAGTATCCCTATTGCTTTGGGATTTGGATCGTTAAAAAGACAATTAAAGTGAATCAAAACAAGTACACAATATTGTGCATGCCAGGGTTTCCTGGCACCACTTACCAGAAAATCTGCAGTGTGCGAGAGTATGGCCCAAATGTTTTGTTTGCACCCGACTTGTCTGAAGGTTTTGTTAAGAATAGGAATGAATATATAGTTTGTTTGCTTGGAGTGTTAAATGAAATGTGGGCTGGTTAAGGTGGAATGTCGCTCATGAATAGAGAATATGGAATTGAAAAATGGTTAATATGAAGGACGGCATGACTCAGAGATCTAAAAATAGCCAAGTCATGTGAAAGGGCTCAAGGGCTGCTTCACGATATCCAGCATCTGCCTCCTTCCCCACAACCAGCACATGGCCTGTTTTTAGATCTATGCAAAATGGCATTTCACATTTCACGGCAGTTTATCTGCATATTTAATTTTGTTTGGGGTTGATATGGGCTTATCTCTTGCTGAGGTAATTTATTGGTTCGAAAGTATACTCTAGCTCAAACATGAGCTGAATCTGGTTGATTCTGTTTTATTCCTGTCTGTTTATAAGTCAGTAGCTTGGATTACTTTAAAAAAAAAAAGAACTTAAGACATACCTGGTTTTATTTTATTTGAAGGAGTGTTTTGGCTAATTACGTGTATATGCACAATGTGTGTGCCCAGTGCCCGTGAAGGCTGGACAAGGGTATTGGATACCCTGGAAGTGGAGTTATGAACTCTTGTGAGCTGTCATGTGGGTGCTGGCAATGAAATCCAGACCTCTGGAAGAGCAACAAGTGCTCTTGACCACTGAGCCATCTCTCCGGCCCCTATTTGAAATTATTTTAATAATAGATTTGAAAATCAACTTTGGACAACCCAAAGACTCCTCAGAGACCTAGAAGACAACAGCCATTGAGTCACTGGAAATAGAAACAATGGGCTTAGTCACACAGGGTCCAGAATTTATCTAGTACTTTCTCCTCTAGGCTCCTGTCAATAACCAGACTTTCTACATATAGTATCACTTCTGTTTTATACCACTGACCTGGTTAATTGGTTATCCATTTGAAGCAGAATGGTTGTAGTCTGAATGTAGAACTTCTTCTATAAGGTCAAGTGTTTAAACAATAGGTCCTCAGCAGGCATTGTTGTGTAGGGAGGTTAGGAAATCTCTAGGGGACAGAGTCTTTCTGGAGAAAGTCAGTCACTGGTAACTGATATTGAAATTTTCATAGTTCTGCCCAACTTCCTGTCTCCTCTTTGCTTCTTACTATACCTAATGGAAGCAGGTATGGAATTCTGGCTGCATATCCCTGCTATCAAGGAAGGCTCATGCTGCCATGACCTTGA
This sequence comes from Grammomys surdaster, assembly GCF_004785775.1. Taxonomy (NCBI): domain Eukaryota; kingdom Metazoa; phylum Chordata; class Mammalia; order Rodentia; family Muridae; genus Grammomys; species Grammomys surdaster. The sequence goes on from NW_021604792.1 coordinate 710,514, forward strand.
CACTAGGATGGACTGTATCCTCCTCAAACTCTAAGATTCCTAGAAAACCTTCTCTCCCATAGTTACTTCTTGTCAGGTATGGGGTCACAACTACATAAAAAAAAATCTAATACAAAAAAATATCTAATAACTAAAACTAGGACTGCCAAAGTGGCATAGCAGGTAAAGGCACTTACCTTATAAGCCTACTGAGCTGAGTTCTTCCCCAGATTCCACACATAAAGGTAGGAAGGAACTGATTGGGCAAAAGTTGTCCTCTGACCTACACACACACACACACACACACACACACACACAGATACACTTATACACACAACTTTCTAAAATACTACTACCATTATTATAATAACCATTTTTCTGAAGAAGAAAAAAAAGTATTCTCAGCAGACACAGCACTCGGTACTCAAATCACCATACTCATCAGTGGACTAAGTCAAGGAGGGAACTCGAGGGTGGTCACGGGCCTAAGGCTTGTGTCAGTCACCATCATAAACCACTCTCTCTACGCTCACTCTTCGCCACTAGAGTTTCTGCTCTGATCAGAAGGCAGCCCTGGGCCCTGTTTCTCTTTCATGCGCCCTTGTGAAATCGCAGAGGCTCTCATGTGTGGACTCAGGTTTCCCATTGCTATAAAGTGGGAGATTCCCTTTAGTCTTCAGTGATTGATCCACCTCTCTACCCACTGTCTGGTGGTGGAATGGCTTTTCAGCTTAGTTGTACATGCATTCATCATTCCTGAGTTACTTCATTCTAGTACATCCCTTCTGTCCACTTGAACCACATCCTTCAAAAGGGTTCACTCTAGACCTACTCAAACCGCATCTATGTTGCCTTTAGATTTTAGTTGCAAACATTCACTTCTCTTCCAACTACAATGTCACTCTATACCTCATGCCTCAGACATCAATATGAATGGGCCAGTCTGCCAGATCTTCAGCTACTCTTGCCCAATCTCCAGCCTTTACTTTCCTCCTCCTCCACTTTGCCTGGCGTTATAAATGACTGTGGTCATTATCCTTAACTCTCTCAGACATTTTCTCCTATGCCCCAGATTACTAAAACTCTAATGTGATATAGAACCAACAAATTACATCCTTTTCCCAGTCAAACACTACACATAAAATTACATAGCCCATTGACTTTTTTATTTTAAATGTACTTTCACAATATTCTTATTAGTTCTTTAAGAATTTCATATAGTGTAATTTGATCATAGTCACCTCTCCACTAACTGTTCCCAGATCCTTTCCCCTTCCCTATCAACACAACTTTATGTCTTTAATTTTTAAAAACCCATCAAATCCAATTTTTGCTGCCCATATACTGTTGGGCATCCACTGGAACATAGACAGGAAAGGACATGAAGTCCCACCCCTAGCTGAAGACCTATTGGTAACTGATTGCTGGAGGAGAGGAAGAGTTAGTTCTCTTTAAATGTGTTGTTGCTTTATTAATCAAATTGATATTCTGTAATGTGAGAAACTCATTTTGTGCTTCTTTAATAGGCTCACTTTTCTATGAACAAAGGGCTGTTCTCATGCCTGTCCATTCTCGTCAAACTTGCATCTGGACACATTCTCAATAAGTAACTCAGCTTCCTGTGACAATTGAGCAAGTAGACAAAGTCAGTTGAGATTTCTTCTGTTTTCACAGCATCTCTGCATACAAACAAGATCCTGAGGAGACTATATCAGTGATGTGGTAAACTAGAAGTGACCAGCACCTGTCCCTCCAAGGAGACCTCAATTTGAACAAGCGTCATGCATGAAAATGCCTTAACAAGATAGAACAAAACACAGACTTTATAGCCATTGTTCAGAGCAAAGAAATAAACAAGAGACAGACAGAAAATAGTGGGCAGCTTAATATCATTCACACCATCCCATTCCGTGTGTGTGTGTGTGTGTGTGTGTGTGTGTGTGTGTGTGTGTCTTTGTGTGTGTATCAAATAATGACCAGGTCAAGTAAGTTCATATACCCATAACCACAAATATGCCCAATTTCTCTGCATTGGTAATCATCAAAGCCCCTCTTACTAGCTATGGTGATACAAATCATGGTTAGGGAGATGATTTCATATATACAAAAGTTCATCACACAAGCACAGAGTCCCCAGAACCTACATTAGAAGTCAGATGTAGCCACACAAGCCTATAGCCCCAGCAATGTAAGAGGAAGGAGACAGGAGAATTACTGGAGCTTTCTGGCCACCAGCCTAACTCCAGGCTCAGTGAAGACTCTTCCTCAAGAGTATCAGGTTGACAATGGCAGTGTTAGACATCTTATGTCCTCCTATAGCCTCAGCCACATACAACTTACATGCATATATCAGGACACTTGATTAATTAATAGAATAGCTCTACAGTCAATGCCTCCATTTCTCCTGTAACCAGTTCTAGTCACAATTATAGGTAACCACTGCCATGCTTTATGTTTATGAATAGCAAAGAGTACTGGGTTAAAGTTTTAGGGCCAGAGTGCCTCTATTTAACCCCTAGCTCTACAACAACTACTTGTGTAAGTGCCCATCACTTGTAAAATGGGGATTTAATATAAGCAACCTTAAGGATATCATGAGGATCAAATAAATGAACACCTCTCTGGTATTTGAAGCAGTGTCTGACACATATGAAGAGTGATGGAAGCATTATCTGGGCTTCTGGTTTTAGATGAAGAAGACATAGGGTGCTACCTTCTCTGTCTGACACCTGCTGTTCAGAACTTTAATGGGAAATCGACTTATGGAAGCAACTTCAGTTGCAAAGCATATTACAGAGGATTCAACTGCAGATAGGATGTTACAATCTCAGTCCTTCAACAAAAGAAAAAACTAACGAAAAAAAATGTGTATCTGTTGGGGAATCATGCTGATTAAGCACACATGTTGATTCGAAAAAGGAGAAATAATTTGCATCATTTAACACATCCCATAACACACACAAGTCTCTAAGTCTCTACTACTGGCCTGTAAACTCAGTGCTTGTTAAACATCTCCACTCAATTCTCACCCTTCATACTCATAGAAGGTTAGGAAAGGCAAAGATAAGCTAGCCTAAAGGTCATGTTCACAGTCACTGCTCTGCCTAAGTAGATTGATACCTAGCAATAGCAATACTTTTAACTCACAGAATGTAGTTTCTACACACGCATATAAAAACTTCAGAATAGAGATGGGAAGTAATAAAAAAAAAAAACCTAGATTTTTTTCTTAGTAAGCAATTCAGACCCCATTATCATAAAATTGACGTTTTACTTGTTGCATAAATCAAACGTTAGTCTAACACTGTCTTAACCTCCCACGAAAGGTCAAGGTCACTATATGAGAAAGGAGTCTGTTGTTTATAGATCATTACTTGGCTACAGTGTACAGATAACATTTGTTCTTTTGTGAAATAAAGTAGGAGAAATGAGGAAGTTTGGAAACTACCTGGATATTTGAGACTACTATCAAATTGACATTATTTTTAAGCTGTAATAGGTTTGATTGCTTTCTGAAAAGTATTTTTATCTGTTAGAAATTCAAAGTGAAATGTTTAAAGAAATTAAAGCGATATAATTCTTGCTACTGGGCACAAACAGGGCAGGAAGGTGCTAAGAAGAAGGCTGAACAGTAAATTTGCAATTCTGGTGTACTAACATCTCCCAGAGCTGAGAAATTAATATATGGATTTTTGTTATACCATTCTCCCTCTGTGTGTTTCCATGACCACTGCTTTGTTAAGAAGGTCTAATTGTCATCAGTAACAATTCATCCTAATTTCATGAGAACATGGAGAGTAGAGAATTTGAGGTGAAGTTTGAGGACATATTTACTCCTTTCATATAAGGCACTTTAAATAGTTCTCTGTTGTGGAATAAAGAGTGTCGTCTGACCTCTCTTATCACCCCATGCTCCTAAGTGAAGAGCTATAGGTCGTCAATGGCTGCTGAGGGAGGGTGGGCCGGATTTCCTCAAGGACGTAATCTCCAAACCTGAGTGGTCAGCCATAAATACATATCCATGTGGCAATACAAATTGGACTCAGAAAGGTGTGTGTATATGAGTAGCTAATATGAATATATGGATATACGCCAACACTAGTTATCAAAGAAGAGATCATGGATTTTAAAGAAATGGGAGAGGACATGGAAGGAGGTGAGTGAGGAGATGGGTATAAAAGATGCCGATGTGTATGTTGTTACCAAATAATCTTTAACTTAGAAAAAGAGTATAGCCAAAAGTAAGACTCACACATCATTCTTGTTTGTATCTTCTCTCCAAGCATTGAAATAATATCTTTAGACCCTCAATTGGCAATCCTTACAGTTCTTTAAGACCGGAGAGGAAAAGGGAAAGGCAAGCTTCTACAGACATTGTTCTTATTCCAGTGCGGACTCATATCCACCATGCTGTCTGCGTTCTGCTCAATTGTCTGATGTAGGCACTGGTTGGTAATCTGTAGGCATAAATTTCTTGCAACCTACTTTTAATAAGAGTTCAACCTCTCCTCTAGCCCACTACCCAGCAGAGGTAGTGGAAGAGAAAAGTTATTAGGATATGGGAAGAGTGGGCCTATTTAGCAATAGTTCTTTGGGGGAGAGTTCTATCTTCTTTCTCAGTAGTTCAGTCCCATAGCAAACACCAAATACAACTCAGCAGCTGCAGACCTGTCCTCTCAGCAGGCAGATACCAGGCACAAACCAGCAGCTGTAGCTCAATCCTGAAGGAACCACAAGGCTCACCAACCAGCCTGACGCAAAGCTACAGAAGAGGTGAACTGTTGCAGGATCTTTGGCATTAACACAGCAGAGCCAATAATGCGATATAAGGCAAACTAATACATGCATGTTTTTAGCGAAGAATAGTGGGGCAGAGCAAGCCAAACCAATGCTCAGTGCTCGTCTCCCAGTGTCTGTGGTGTCATATTCATACTCCATCATGCATCTTTTCATGTGTCTGCTATATCAAAACATCCTTTCACCTGTGTCTGCTTCAGGAAAACATTCTTTCACTTGTCTGATCCAGCAAAACATCGTTTGACATAACTGAATGCCCATACAAACCAGAAGTTTCCACTTCAATAGTCTTCTTTTATTAATCTCTCATACAGATTATTACAAAGGATTCCTTTGAGTGGATGGAGGCATAGCTCAGTTGGTAAAGTACTTGGCTCACAGGCATAGAGTCCTGAGGTTAATCTCCAGAAAGCACAAAAAAACGCCTAGCAGGGTGGTGTGCACTTGCAACGCTAGCACTGGGGAGTTGGAGAGAGCAGATCCCTAGGGCTCACTGGTCAGTCAGCCTTGCCTAGTCAATGAACAACCCAGTCTCAAAAACCACAGTGGACATCTCCTGACAAGTAACACCTGAGGTTGTCCTCTGACCTCTGACCTCTGCCCCCCCCAGAGCATACATGCAAAGTACACAAATACGAGTGTTGTTTTTACCAACCAACCAACCAACCACCCAGCCAACCAACCAAGCAACCAACCAACCAACCACCTAGCCAACCAACCAACCAACCAACCAA
>NW_021604792.1:716033-748599 GCF_004785775.1 Grammomys surdaster
AACCAACCAACCAACCAACCACCTAGCCAACCAACCAACCAACCAACAAACCACCTAGCCAACCAACCAACCAACCAACCACCTAACCAAACAACCAACCAACCAACCACCTAGCCAACCAACCAACCAACCAACCAGACAACCAACCAACCAACCACCTAGCCAACCAACCAACCAACCAGACAACCAACCAGTCAGCCACCCAGCCAACCAACCAACCAACCAATCAACCAACCAGGTTAATTGTGTGAGATTAACCTAGTGAACCTAAGTATCATATATTTCAGTGTGCAAACTCCATTGTCTTGAGGGGATTAGAGTATCTGTGAAAAACAATGGCCTTTGAGAGGCTTCTATAGCATACCACATTGAAGTTGTCCATACCAGAAGTGTGTATGCTCCTAAGCTCCTGATCATCACTCAACAAGCAATACACTTCCTCAGTGGAAACTAGCTTTCAACTGTCAAAAGAATTCCAATTCTATTTCGACAGTCCATTTTGAAGACGGCATGGCTGACACCTAGATCCAGCTGGATTCTCATATCAAAGAGGCCTTCGCTCTTATTCACCCGTTAAAACCTTGATATCATACAATGGTTATACTTGCCGAAGCTTATCACAATACTCTGAAGATGAGGCCATCTTTACATACAACACAAAGATTAAGAAAAAATAGAAATAATTCAGTTGATTACTTTTATATTTCCATGTGAGGTATAATGAATTAAAAATAAAGTTTTCTGTATATGTAGTTCCGAACATAAAACTAGCACTCAGGAGATATAATCCTTTTTTGCCTTTATACTGTTTAAATTACATGCAAGTATTAAGGTCAGTTCTTGGGATAGAGGATTAACGGGGGATGGGGGGGGATGGGGAAAGGGTATGACATCTGAAATGTAAATAAATAAAATATCAAATAAAAAACGGAAAAAAAGAAGTATGAATAAAACAAATATTATTATGATATGTAATGAAAAAAAGGAAGAGATAAAATCCTGATATTTTGTCTTGATCTATAGGAGGCAGATTAAATTTCAGCACCAATAATGTCAGACTGTAGGAATCTCCCAAGCTTTTGTAAGATATGCTAAATATATCAGACAAAAATTATAGACCCTTTTGTAACAGAGTTAACTTTTTCTACTACCGTTGCTTCTAGGATAATCAGTGAAAACCAAGGTTGTGAAGAAGAATAAAACAAAACTGTTTTATCTAAGATAACATCTCCTAGGAAAGGAATCTCTGAGATAGTGATGGTGAAATCCTAAGTTGCCCTAAATCCTTCATGGCAATGTCTAAGTGCAAGACAAAACATGGGTGTTGGACATTTTTAGACTCATAAATAATCAGTTAACTTGTGTTCCTAGCAAATGTTTCCAGAACACAGTCATCAGTGAAACTCAGTTACAGCATGAGAGCTGACACGGAACGGCAGTACGAGCCTTTCAAGTCTGATCCTTGAAAACATCCTCTTCACAATCAATAACCTATTCTAATTTAGATGGAAGGAGTTTGGTTTCTAATGAATAAGTAACTATTTGAAATACATTAGTTGTGGTAAACTTAAAAAAGAAATTTAAGTCCCAAATGCCCACACACAAGGGCTGAGCATGTCTGAAGCTCTGGAAGTCCATCATTAGTATCTTGATTATACCCATCTTCTTAAGTGGTTGTATTAGCCTCACCTACTCTCGATACTTAATATTTAATGAAAGAGGTGAGTTGCCAATGATTAAATCCTGGAAAGTGGCCATTTGAACCACAGTAAACCACTGTTCACCTCAGCAGACTTCACAGCCTCAGTAAGTAAGAAGAATGGGCTAGAAGGTGAGTATCTGCTATGACCTCATCCTAGGGCACAGCCAGAATCAGAGAAGTCATATGCCTTTCTCTGAGTCCCATGAAAGGTGGCTTCCAGATACCTAGGAGAACAAGTACCTACTGAGGTAGCCAGCAGCATACCTACATGCAGCTAAGCAACCTCGGATCACAGCTTTGCTCTTCCTTTCGGTTCAAAGAAAATAGAGACAAAATTCTGTGTTTCATGAATATATCACAAGATAACAAACTATTACAGCCAGAATGTAAATATCTACATATCTACAGAACACCACCACAGGTAGATTTCCCTTCTCCGATGCATATTCATAGTGTAGACTGAGATTAACAAGAATGTGTTAAGTATATTATTTAATGTGCCGGAGTATGAATGCTAGCTTGCCATCTGAAAACTCTTAGTTTTCCTTGCAAGGTGAGCTTGCAAGGTGGTGCAGCCAGTGAAGGCACTTGCAACATAAACTTGGTGACTTGAGCTTTAACCCTGAAACTCTTGTGAAGGTGGAAGGAATGAACCAACTCTGCAAAGTAGTCTTACGGCTCCACGTGTGTGCTGGGCACATGTGCACCTAAACACATGCACATACACATAGGCACATGTACACACTTCACCCACAGATGCAATAATAGCTAAAAATAGAATGTATAAAAGGAAATTAATCTTGCTTCCTGATTTTACAGCTAAAAATAGAAGATTTATATCTATTCATTGCTTTATGAATTAAAGTAAAATAATGTGTATCACAGCAGTACCCTGTCCCCTGAAATGTCCAATAATTACCAGCTATTGTTTGTGTTACTATAACCATTCTTATTCAGGGATCCTGAATTACAGGATAACCCACAGAATTCCCAAGTACATTTGAATTTCAGACTTTAAAAAAATGAATGCTACTTTAGGAACACATACACATGGAGGAGATGCAAATAACACCTCGACTCTTAAATTCCCACAACAAGCTGAGATAAAATTCCATGAAAGTTCACTCAAGGAAACCAAGGAGTTTATTAGGTTTCTTACAGAGAAACATGTGAGGCGTTATCAGCAGGAACGTACGTAGCCTCGAAGAAGCCACCCTGGAAGTCTGTACCTATGATAGGTCATAATTCCTCCATGCCTACATTAATGGAGACCACTCCCTAGTTTTTCCACATCTGTACACTCCAGCCTCTCCCAAAAACAAATGAAATTAAGGCAGAATTGCATCAAATGGTAAGGAAAATCAGGGTTCTTCATGTCCCTCCTTCTCTCGGGGACCATAAGCAGCCACAAAACCCAGCTGTGGTGCTCTTTGGCAAGCAGACTCATGAGAATCTGATGAAGGTGGTGGCAGTTTGGCTCAGGAAATAGTCCTATACAGTAGCCTCCCGTGAAGCATTTGGAACATACTTATTCTAAACCCTTAGCTTTTATCTAAAGCTCAGGTTTAACCTGGCATCTCCTATTTTATCTGACATATATATGCATGCAGTCAAGAAAATTAATGTATCATTTCAGGAAAAATCTACTGGTAAACAAAAGCTATACAAGCTAGCTAAACAAAATGATAAGGTGAGTACTCATTTATAAGTATTGCTTAAATAAATACATGCAAGAGTCTTTTGTAAAGTGTGTGTGTCTGTGTGTGTGTGTGTGTGTGTGTGTGTGTGTGTGTGTGTGTGATATATATGTGAGTACAGCCATGCTTGTTTTGGGGAGCTGGTTCTCTCCTTACAGTATATGTCCCTAGAAGACAGAGCTCGGGAGGTCGTAGTTACATGGTATAGCCTTTTTCGGATCAGCTGTCTCACCGACCCTCCAAGTATTTAATCAGTTTCTAAACACCTCACAGTTCCAAGGTTTATTTTATGATTTACAAGATTCTAGTCGTGCAGGGTTTATTTTAAAAGGTCAATGTACACTTGTGGAGAACACACAAGCCTTTGAGAGTCTCAAGAAGTCTTCCCAGCCAAACGCAGGTAGTACTTTCGCTGTGTGACATCCCTGATACCCTACAGTCCCAGGTTGAGTCTCACACCAAGTCTCTTGCAGTGGTGTGTTTGGTACAGTGATATCCACCCCCCACATCTTGTCCCCAAGTCTGCTCACCTTCCCAGACTGTGCTCTGGAATGCTGTAGTGTTTTCTCAACATTTCCACCCTTGTGTTGTTCTTGGCTTGATTTTTCTTTTTCCGTTTCTCTCTGTGCGTCTTGTACGAGTTCCACTTTGCTTCGTTTCTAACGCTGGATCCAGACTTTACAAATTAGCGAATGTGCCATATATAACAGAAATCCTGATAGCCATGAGAAATGACTGCGGGCCATCTGACAGCTGTGATAGGCTATCACAGCAGTGGCTAAACTGCTCCAGAACTCAGCAGTGCCCAGCACAGTGTGAGAGCCTTTTGCTCACAAGTTTACCTCACACCCATTGTAAAGATGACAAGAACAAGGTCACAAGTGTCATGTCTCTACAAAGCACAAATGGCTGCCTGCTGACCAAAAGACATGGAGAGCAAGTATATCACAAACCCCAAAAGCACTGTCCTCTGAATACATCACCGGGGTTCCCTGCTTTCATTCTGCTGCTCTGCCCCAATGAGATATCCTAACAAAGAGCAGCCTGGTTTGGCTTACAGTTCTGAGTGACAGGGCGTCATCCACAGACATGCCATAGGCCAACCTGATCTAAACAATTCTTCATCTCCATTATCTCCCCGGGAACCTATGCATCTAGATTGTGCCAAATTAATGATTAAAAATAATCAGCGAGCAGTCGAAAAACTAAGTATATATTTCATGGCTTTCTAATACTCACAACTAGTTATAAAAATAAATATACCTCACCCTGTCATAACTAAATTGAACCTCGTATTTGAGCTTATACTGTAGAACTATCACAAAAATTCTAATTACTCCAAAGGAGAATAAAAGAGAGGTAATGAAATAACTTCTGGGGTGAGGAGTGGTCAAGATCTCACTGCTAGGGATTGAGGTCATAAGCCTGAGCTGCTAAGCTATTGTTTTGCTAAATGAAAATGATCTGCCTGTCAAACTGCCTTCTCAGTAATTTGTAGAGGAATATCTTCCCACTACATTTGCATAAAGCTCGGCATTGGGCTGTATGAGAGATAGGCAGAATGAGGAGTCCGAGTCTGGAGGAAGGAAGCTGAAGGAAAGGAAGAGGAGCCAGGGGAGAGGAGAGAGGAAGCAGTCACGGAGAACTATGACTGGATCAAGAGCAGTCCTGGGTAACAATTGTTATCTAAAGTTAGGTGTTGGGTAACAACTCTAATTGTGTGGGCAGCTTGTTAATTGAACATTTCCAAATATATGAACCAATTGGATACCTTTGAGCTTTGAGAGTCTTCTTCTACTGGGAGCCAGGGCATGGCGGATATTGTCTGGGGTTCAGTTGAGCATTGTGGACAGTGTGGTGAATTGGCTGATCTAGCCACCACGCTGGTGTCTTGTGGGTGCCAGGGCCGGTGCTTCTGGCAGGCCGGAGCCACAGTCTGAGCCCAGCAGAGGCAGGAAGCACGGCACTGCTCTGGGCCTCTTGCGCTTCTAGTTGGGAACATGGCGGTGGCTTAAGAACCAGATCGGGCACCGATTTTTAAAATATTACCCACAACAGTAATTATGTTCAAAGATTAGAGCTGCTATCAATTTGGGTCTTTTTGCTGTGGTCAGCAGTGACTTCGGAGATTGGTATCTTGTCAAAGTTGGAAAATAAATGGGTTTTGAGTTCCAACCCATACACTGGATACTTACTTGAGCTTCTCTATGGCTCAGGAAACATCACAAGAACAGGAATAGAGGAGTGTAGGAGCCAGAGGTAGAAGATGTGGAGATTCATGGAAACGAGATGTCAGAGCATGATGTGGCCACTACATTATTGAACTCACAAGAGTCACAATTACTCGCACAGAATCTCTACAAAACTGGCAATAGCCTGTCACAGAAAAGAAAGGGGGTGATGGGGTTCCAGCCATCACTGAGAATTTATATGCAGTTATCGCTGGGAATGAAAAGGTATTTCTTCACTGCTGTAGCCACTGGTAAGGTGTTCATCATGCTACCTGTATAAAACCTCTCAAAGTTACCTGATGTAAACAGAACATTCACCCCTACTGATGAGTGTTCACGGTGATGTAGGGAGAAATAAAAACTAATTATCCTAGGTTTTCACTTTTTTCATATTCATGCCGTTTACATATGAAGGCTTAGAGAAATAAGACTATATCACTTACTCTGAACTTTTTACTTTCGGGGAAAGGAATGAGAACAGTTCCTTGGACTGATATCCTAGCTGACTGCCCAAAATACAACAGGATTCAAACTTTTATAGAGCAAAGCATTGAAGTCCAGGGAACTGATGGCATTAGTTGACCTGGCCCAAACCCTCATCTTACTTTTCTATTGCTGTGACAAAGCTCCATGACAAAGGCAATTTATTGAAGAAAGAGTTTATTTCGGGCTAACAGTTTCTGGGGGTGACAGACCATGCCTATCAGGAAGCACAGCGGGAGGCAGGGAGACATAACTAACACTGGAACAGTAGCTATGAGCTCTTACCTTGACCCACAACCATGAGGTAGAGAGAGTTAATTTGGAGCAGTATGGGCTTTTTGAAATCTCAACACCAACCCCTAATGACACACCCCCTCCACAATCAACACCTCCTAATCCTTCCCAATCAACTGGGGACCAAGAATTTAAACATATTCTCTATAGGGGACATTCAAAGCTCCATATCCCCTTTCAGGGACTTCCAGTAGTTGTGCAGGTCCTTATGGGAAATGGTATGGGATCCACTGAAGATGTATACACCCAACCAAGACCAATATGAACATAAAAATCTCTAATAAATTAAAATGAAGGAACTACACTGTAGTGTAATTCAAGTGTTGACTTCGTATGCCACTATACAACTTGTTCACATGGTTGCTTCTATAATTCTTTGTTGTGACTTTTAAGTTTGCTATATCATTACAATTTTAATTTCACATATCATAGGTTATTTAGAGATAATTTTTATTCTTGGTTAATTTCTGTTATTACATACTATATTATATTTATTTATTTTGTTGTAGAAGGGCATGTGTGACAAGGTATGCATGTGGAAGTCAGAGGACAACTTGGAGAAGTTCGTTCTCTCCTTCTACCATGTAGGTTCTAGGGATCAAAGCAGGTCACCAGGCTTGGCAGCCGACCATCATATTGAGTCCATTATAGCTTTAATTAAATTCATCATTACCACGTGAGATGGTTATATAGCATCCTTTGTGGTTATATCATGATTTATATAACTATTCTCCCTAGTTGGATATTTGTGTGGCTTTCAGTTTGTGATAACAATTTGAGATGCTGAAAGAAGTGTATTCTTTAGTATGTTATCATTTCTTTGGGATTATGTTTATATGAATAATTGTATCACTTAAGAAAATATAATTTATAAATATATAGATATATTCAAATTACTGCCAAAAATGTTCATACCTGTTATATACTTACATGACAAGAAGTCTCAGCTAATACGGATTTTTCAATACAAATTTAATCTAATGCTATTTAGCACAGACTAATGATACAAGTTTATAACAAATATACAAAAAGTAATCTTTAAATTTAATTTCTTGAGCCATTGCTGTTCAGAAAATAAGTCTCCTTGCCATTTAAGGCTGACAAACATGACAATAGTAATTGTCATAGAATTTAAGTTCGTCTCAAAAGATAACTTAGAAATCCCAACCTTGATTTAAAACAAACTAATAATGATAATTACAACTATATATTTGTAAGAGACAGTGGTTACATGTGAAATTTTATAATTAGTTGATAAAATATATGAAATTGACTGTGTTTCTGCAAAAAAATACTAATTTAACATATACATACATACACTGTAAAAGATACTTTGCAACAATGAAGAATCCAAACTAATAGTGCAAGCTTTCTTAGTCCTTCCTTTCTTCCTCCTTCCTTATTTACTTAAATGGAGTTTCACATAGCCCAGACTATTCTAGAACTCACTATGTAACATCTGGGGAGGAGACAGCAGGTCTCTTCCCTTTGTAGGGACATCTATGAAGACTATATGTGGCAAGACTAGATTGTGAGACATAGCTGCTCTCTCCACTGACTGCATAAACCACGCCCACAAAGCTAAGAAATTTGGTCTTGAGAAAAAATTCCAGCTCGAATCCATCTGGATTTTGTCCTTCTCATTTCCATATCATTTTGTTGTTTTGTTGTTGTTGTTGTTGTTGTTTTCTGAGGGTTCCCAGAAAACATTTTATTATGGGCAATAGGATAGCTGGACCCTGTAATGTCCTACTTCTAGCTTTTTGGTGAGTCTCAAGTTGTAAAGTTGCTGAGAACTTTTCTCTTTTGGATAAGGGAGATGATAGGGTAGCCCCAGAAGTTTTGATGGTAAGATAATATGGTGAGGTAAAACCAGGAGCCACTAAGATTGCTCAAGGGGTTTAAAAAATCCCATGTTCGGTGAGATTTAGGGGCGTAGGAGGTTAGGATACGTCTCTCACTGTACATGGGATTTCTAATGAAATCCCTAGAAAATCATAGGTTAACAGCCCAGAAAATGGAAAGCCTTAAACAAGTGTTGTTAATTATGTTGGAATTCTTGCTTTTCAGCTGCAAGTCTGCAGCAGACTGGGGGATGGGGCTCCATTCTCTTCTCACATCCCCGTAATTTTCTCTTTCTCTCTGGCCTCATTTTAAGTACAACCAACGATTAATCTTCAAACCTATAAATCTGGGTATAATTCTTCACAAGATGAGCAACTGGGCAACTAGTATGTGATTGGGATCTTACTGAAGGACTTGTGTTTTGTCATAAAATTTTATGAAATGTTTATATCACATTGTCAAGCTTGAACTGATTTTCAAGGGCGCAATAAAGGAAGGGATTATGTATTATTATACAAACTGTACCATTTTGACAGATGCCTAGCTCTTATATTTCTGACTGAATGAGTACCTTTTTTAAGATGTTAGTACTTAGGTCGTTTTTGTTTTTGTTTTTCCCACAATGCAATTGTTTTTGTTGTTACATTTTCATCCATGGTTTGATCTTTTGGATTTTCTTCCTCTAGTCCCCTTCTCCCTACCTCCATCCTTTCTGGTCTCCTTTTTTCCTCTAATAGCCCCTTTCTGGTTCACGTATTCTGTGATACTGTTTTCTTTCCCTGCAAGGTCTCTCCCTCCAACCCTGTGGTTTCTGTTGACTTATATTCACATACAAACACATACATACTCATATATAAAAATTAATACCTAGGATGTGCTTATCAGAGAAGACACACACGCAGCCTGTGTCATACAGGGCCTGGCTCATACACTTAACATACTAATTCCAGGTCTGGGTGGTTGATTCTTGATGGTTTAAACTCATCAAGGCAATTCCATTCACCATTGCGGAAAGAGCAAGGACAGCTAATTATATCCAAAATTATTTAAATATACAATTTCTTTAGATAATAAGTCCATGAAAATAAATACTCCAGAAGGAGTTTTTAACTAATTAATTCTATTTTATAGATATAAAGAAAATCTGTTACAGCATTTGAAGAGGTCTTTACTAATCCAGAGTTTTACAGTTGACTCCTGGAGCATAGGTCGATAGCTCACACAAATTCCTTGTATGGAGAAGACTTCAATGTCCCCAGCAAATGGTTTCACTATGAACAAGACTAACTTGTCTCCACCTATGGATAAGCCTTACTATCAGCTCTAAAAAGAACACAAGGCTGTCTGCACAGACTTCAGAGAAATAAAACTATATTTTTTTTTGCATTTTGTAGATAAGGACAATGAAACACAAAAATTGTCTGAAATTCAAATCAAATGGCCTGAGATTCAAATCAGAGGAAAAGCAGGCTTCATTTCATGGCTGGGACCTGAGAGCCATAAATCCCAACTTGACTTATGACTAAATCCTGTTCCAGGCAGTTTCCTGTTTTCTTGTTGCCATTCTTTACCCTAGATTGGGTTTGAATTACTTCTCACATTGCTTCCATGATTTATTGTCTACTACAGTTAGACGCAGAGATTAGAAGTTTGACATTTCTGTATTTTCTGTAAACATGGATCATATCTAGAAAGCCCACCCCCCTTTCCCACACTCCATCAGTAACTGGTAGCGTGGATCACAAACAATTTTCTCAAAGTTGAGCTAACCAAGAATGACAACAATATCCTGGGAGAGAATGAACCCTGGAAAGTGAAGGATTTTTGTTTTGTTTTTAATTTAGCCTGTTCTACAATAAGTAAGTGGTCATTTAGCAACATGTCAGAAAGTCTTGTTGGAAAGTGTACTATGATGTTATCGGTTATCACATAGATTCAAGGACAGAGAACAGAACAATAATTGTCCTGCCAAACCAAAGCCATAATTTGTAAGTATACTTTTAATCCTTTTCTATCTTGAAAGGTCTGTAAATTTTCTGCGTCAAAATATTGTAGAACACAAATTCAGTTAACCCACCCAGTCTTCTAGCTTAGAAAGGTACTGTCCAATATCATAAAGAAAATTATATCTTAAAACTCTTCAAAATTGGGCCAATTGTCTGGCAGACCACAACCTTACTCACACTAATGGGGCTGTGCAGAATAACAAATGGTGGACTTTAAAGCAAGCAGGACTCCTGACAACATTGTAAGTATGCACGCATCTCTGAACTGAGGAAATGAATTAGATTTCCTGGGATCGTAATTTGGGTAAATAATCTGTCTGAAAAATTACATAATATTAAGTAGAGTAGACACCTCTTCTCCACAGAGGATATGATCAAAGGTAACACCCAACTGAAGATACTGAAAACCACAGATAATACTGAGCCCTGTATATAGTTGTGTGGCTTCCTATATGCCCTACAGCCTTGTCCTGTGACATATAGACA
Source organism: Grammomys surdaster (assembly GCF_004785775.1). NCBI lineage: Eukaryota > Metazoa > Chordata > Mammalia > Rodentia > Muridae > Grammomys > Grammomys surdaster. The sequence goes on from NW_021604792.1 coordinate 726,778, forward strand.
ATCTTTCTTTCATTTCATGCCTTCGTGCCTCTGCATATCACTCTTCTTGCACATTGGGGTCATGGTTGCATAGAATAAGGGATACTGGAATGCACACACTGATACTGTGTGTAGTGACTCATCTCATAACCAAAACTACTCATGAGTGACTACTGGGCAGGTAACATACAGTGCATAGACGTGGCTGATATCTTGGGTGGAACAGAGGGGAATGACCTAAGATTTCCTCATGCTACTTAGAATGGTGCAAAACTTTAAAATTGTGAATTATGTCTGGAATTCCCCACTTAGTATTCTTTAAGATTGCTATTCTTCATGGGTCACTGAAACTACAGAAAGTGAAACCACAGATTAAGGATGTCTACTGTATTTCTTGATATAAGTGTTTTATCATCAGTCAATAAACTAAACCCTGTTACAGCATTTTTAGTTGTAACTCAAATTTAAAGTTGTTATTTGAAATGTAAGCACAGCGGTCAGATAGTTTCATTAACATCCAGTTTTATAACATGACTTTTATCATCACTGGAAACCTTTTAGTGAGAAACTATATTTTTTAGTTTTTTTCTCCCTTTTATTTTTTTATTGGATACTTTATTTATTTACATTTCAGATGTTATTCCCTTTCCCCATTCCCACCCCCCCCCCAAAAAAAAACCTTATCCTGTCGAGAAACTATTTTTTTTAAAAGTAATCTCCAACTCCTTCTGGCAATTCAGAGTACCTGAAAGCTGACAAGAAGAAACTAACCCAGAGAGACAATGTCTCTTTCAGCAAATAGATGAAATCCAGGGCTAGTCACATGTTCACATTTGAGCTCTCTGGCTTCATTCGCTCCCCTTCCTCCCACTTGGCCTGAACTGAGCCATCCAAGGACCCGTCCAACCCACCAATCTCAGGGAACCATTACCTTACTTGAGCCCGTTTAGTTCCTGAGCACAGCACAAATGTTACTACTTGAGTACCTTCTTAAAGCTCAAAGGTGTACAATATATGGAAGGAAGGTTTTTAATACTCAACTTTAGCTAGTAAATCACACAGTACCACCTATCAGGCAAAAACTGGCAGAACAATTTATTTATTTATATATTTATTTATTTATTTATTTATTATTTATTTATTTATTTATTTATTTTGGTATTTTTTTTTCAAAGCCATAAATCACACAGAACACTACAACAAATAGGAGATAAGTGGAAAACTAGTCTAGAGCTCTTGACTATTATGCAAGATAGGGAAATAAGTTTATAAAAGTGTACTGTATTATATATGGTTCTCAACCTTCCTAATGGTGTGGCCCTTTAATATACCTCCTTGTGTTGTGGTGACCTCCAACCATAAAATTATTTTGTTGCTACTGTATAACTGTAATTTTGTTACTATTATGAATCATAATGTAAATATCTGGTATGCAGAGTATCTGATATGTGACCCCTGTGTTGATTACGACCCACGGGTTGAGAAACACTGGTATAGAGCTTTGTGTTGGGTTGGGAGTATGCATAGAGATGTGTGCACTTGTGTGCACCAGTCACTGACAAAGGACTTCAGCTGTTCTACTCTATCCCTCTCTTCCTTATTCCTTTGAGATCAGATCTCTCACTAAACTCTACCTAGGCTGACTATCAGCAAATTGAAATAATCCTCCTGTCTCTGCCCATCCCCCGTGAAGTTAGCGGTACTTCTTTATATGCTGCTATGTTCAGCTTTTAATGCAGTGCTAGGATTTGAACACCTGTCCTCATGCTTGTGCGGTAAGCCCTCTTACTGAAGCATGGGGAGTCACGATGGGGAGAGTGGAGGGGGAGAAAGAAAGAGTGAGCATGCAGAAAGAGAAAAGAAAGAGAGGGAAAGAGAGGGAGAAGGAGAGGGAGAGAGAGAACAACAGTCCAAAATGTCTGGATTATATAGGGAAGAGCCTTTGGGGGAAGGGCAGCCCGGCCCCTGGGCTGGAAAGTTCAGGATTGGGGGCAGGGTATACCAGGTAGGGACTAAGGGATACTAGGAGAATCTGGAGGCCAGGTCTGCTTTGATACGTAAAATGTATACCTTAGTCCCACATCCCACGGTGGGAAACCAAACAGCTAGCACTTTGTTTGCTAGAGCTAGTTCTCCTAAATACAAATGGTGATCTGAATGGCTCAGAAAGAAATACTTAAACTTACTTATTGAGTTTATAAATGTATAGAGTTTATAAATGTATAGAGTTTATAGGAAACTAGAGTTGTCTTATTTTCCATTCATATGTTTTAAAATGATAGCATACAGCTTTATTAACAATGACAGAATGTCAATTTATTTAATGTCAAAGAACTGATAAATGAAATTAAAAGTATGGACAGTTACTACTGCATAGGTAGTACATAAGTAATTCATAGTCAGGCCTCAAAGCCCTCCAGGCCTGCGACATTCCTAGTTTGTAAGAGAATATTTTCAATAACACATGTGTGTGCACACATATAAAATTTCATATTTCCTAAACTGTAAAATTTCTCTATGAAACACAAGATTTCAGCCACTTACTCAACATGCTTGCTGAGGCCAGCAAGTTATAACTGTAGGTTTTAGGTTTGTTGGTGAAGGGATTCTGGAAGCTTCCTGCTGAGGTCTTCAGGTGAAGACACCAATGACAAAGTGTCAGATGCCTTTGTACCCCATCCCATGGTCCAGTGTCAGTCAGAACTTGTTGTACGGAGTAACTTTGAACTCCATGTAAGAAGTCTAAAAAAACAAATAGTAACACCACCACATGTCTAAAGCTGACAAAAGTGTTTCAGTTCCCTGGACCTAAAACACTGTGAAAGAGACAAACACAAGGCCTTCTAGTGATAAATAGAAAGAAAATTAGTTTCCCTCACGCTGAAAAAATGTCCATGAGTGAAAATATTCATGAGCAGTAGTCAGTGGTTAGCAGGATTCCTCCCCTGGTTCCTGCGTTCTCTGGCAGGCTGGGCACTGGTGGGAACTGATTGGTGGATGTGGTAAACCGACCAGCATAGCTCTTTGTGAAGGGAATTAATAACATGAAAACATAGCAATTAACCTTAAGCCTCCGGTAATTAACCATAAATAGACCAGACTATTCAATCTGTCCCGGTTTCAGGGAATAGAGACCACAGGCTGCCATACACCCAGTATGTCGCTGGAACCTGCCTGCAGAGCATTTTTCCTTTTAGGAAAAAAAAAATGTTTGGCCAATGCCTTGAAAATTGTGTTTGACCAAAGTGTTTGAATCTATGGCTTCCTGTCGGCAGCTCCAGTTGGGGTGTGACACAGTAGCCAAATACTCAGCTGTTTGCAGAGGAGTGCAGCTGGCTCAAGTGTATTGGGCGGTTTCAGGGCAGTGTTTGAAATAAGCACTGGTCTTGAAAATGATTACCTTAAAATGAGAATTGCTTTCCCGTTTTGTTTTGAAATATGCTTTTCAGCTGTTGGAATGAAGTGCCACGTGGTGCTTCCTTACTTAATTGCTTTCATAAAGCAAGCATTGTCTAGATATTGCTTTAACACCCAATCTCTCTGCAAAGGGCTGTAGGTAAAACACAGGCTCTCTTTGTGTTGAAAATGTCACATCTTCCTTTCCACATATAACACTGATTTTAAAAAATAAAAATATATATTTAAAAAGATGTGTGCGCATGCACATGTTCGTGTGTGTGGTGTGTGTGTGTGTGTGTGTGTGTGTTTGTGTGTACGCACCTGCAGAGGCTAGAAGTTCCAGGACATGGTGAGCCACCAACATGGGTAGTGGGAACTGAACTTGAGTCTTCTGCAAGAGCAGCCAGCGTTCTTAACCACTAACTCATCTCTCCAGCTCCTTGTGACACCAGTTTTAAGTACAGTATTTTGATATTTATGTATATTATTAAAGCAGTGACTTTGGCCACACATCCTCGACCTTATGTCATTAGGAACTTACAAGGAACAGTAAATACAGCCAAGCCTTGCTCTTCTCCTGGGCATCCCAAGAAACTGAAAAGTTCATGACAAAATAAGCCTCCTCCATCTTAAGACTCGCCTATGCCTGAAGGATAATCTGATACCACAGAATAATTTTATATTTTCCTTAAGTTTCTGGTGTTTTCATCTAAATTATACAGTGCATTTCTGCTTGCCAATTCCTCTTGGCTATGTCCTTTCTGGAGCTAAACTATGCCTCTGCACCTGGTTTCTATACCTGCTACTTCTCCTGGTTAAAATCTTTTTCCAACTCCTTATACACTTTCTCAATTGCTTCTGACATTGTTATCTGTTCAGACTTAACCTACGAATTTCCCTTCTATTCACATAAATAAAACACACCTCCACAATCATTACTAAGCCATAAAGACATCATTCTTGGGACTTGAGAAATAGCTAGAACTTTCAGCACCTGCATCAGGGAGCCCATAAGCGATTGTAACTCCAGCACCAAAGGATCCAACACCTTCTTTGCTCCTCAACAGACATCCGCACACATATGCGTGCACATAGTCACAGACACATACAGATATACATATAAACAGATCTTTAAAATAATTAATGATCTGGCTGAAATTGAGGATAAACTATGGTGTCTGGAGAGCTACAAATCATTCCCCTATTTCTCTGTATCATCATTCCCCGTCATTCCAATCAAATATTCATTTTTGATTATTTTATTATGTAAATTCTCTGAACACAATATTGAATTGTATATAAGGCCATTTTCCCCTCCAGGTTCCCTACTCATTTCTTTCTCATCCCCCAATCTTCCTGTTAGTGCCCTGTGTTTCCCTAAACTGTTTTTTTTTTTTTGGCTTCTATTTCATGTCGTATTTGCATATATGATTTTTATCTAGCCAACAGGTCACAGATGAGCACATATCAATGTTTATTTATGCATAATTCACAATACTTAACTTGTAGAATCAACCTAGGTTTCCAACATCAAAGAGATGAATAAATAAAACAGGGTATATGTACATAGTAGACTATTTCCATCACAAAGAACAAACCTATATTGTTTTCTGGGGAAAAAATGGGTGAAAGATGTTTCTATGAAGTGAATTAAGTCAAGTTCAGAAGGACAATTACATTTTTCCCTTCTTGCTTTCCCTTAACCGTCACAGCTGCTAGCAGCACGGATTCCCGGACTCCAAGAGGATCGTGTCTATGCTGCTTCTTGTTAGTTTGAGATAGGATCTGACTCTATAGCCCGGACTAGCCTGGGACTCACAGTCTTCCTGCCTTCACTCTCAACATGCTAGAATCACAGACATGAGCCACCATGCCTGGTTTATCCTGGCCATTCTAAGCATCTGTGTTCTGCTGTGTGAATTTCTTCACAAGTTGGACCTACATTTGGTGGGGATTTTTAATTCTGTGTTCTGTTTGAAAAGAAAAATGAAATTTGGAGTTCAGGGGTGCATGCTTTTTCTCAGCTTTTAAATCCAGCATAGCATCTGGAGGGAAAGGAATTTACCCTTTTCCACTCTAACAAACCTCCAGAGTGCTCTTTATATAAAGGGGGCTCAAATAACACAGTAGAACCAGGAAGGTTTTGCCTTTACTGTGTACCTGATAACATGGAAACCCTAAAAGACAACAACAACAACACAATTTTAAAAGTAGATTTTCATTTTTCCTATGAGAACCTGAAAGGGTTAAATAACAACTCCTTGACCTACTGAAGAACAATATTTGGCTAGTTTAGCAGAAATGTCTGCCTTCCTTGTTTCTACCTAATAGAAGAACCAGTTACATCTGTGTTTTCATACACACCACACACACACACACACACACACACACACACACACATTTGTATTTCTATTGTCTCTGCTTCCTGGCACAAGGCTCAGACAGGCTTGAAGTTTACTAGCTTGTAAACGTCTTAGACTAGAACAATGCCCCTTGATAGGACCCTCTCGTTACGTTTTTCGTGGGAACTAGTTGCCAGAAATGCAAAATGTGAGATGAATGAGTTAGAACCCTCTTGGAAGGATGCTCTTCAATCAGTCTAACAATCAGTCAATCAATCAATCAATCAAACTCTGGACATTGAGGCCCAGTGGGGATGGCTGGCTGTGAACATATTGATTGCTATTACTGAGGTGATGGCCCTTGATTCCAGAAGCACGGACAGAGAGCTATGTAACCCTAGTCCCCCAGCCTTGTCCTATGCCTCTCTTTATTTGGCTCTGAACAATCATTATCCTCTGTAACAGAATTATAGCCATAAGTAAAACACTTTTGTGAGTCTTGTGAGCTATTTTAGTGAATTATCCACCCAAGGTAGTTTTATATTGCCTTAGAGTTTTAACCAGGAAGTGGCTGATTAAATATGGCTTTGGGAAACCTAAAATTTGTGTCTGGTACCTGAAATTAGAGCAATCTTGTAATGAGCTTGCCCTTGAGTTGCAGGGTTCTCTGGTTTGTGCATTTTTATCCCCCAAGATTTATATCTTGATACCCAAATCCCAAGTGATAGTGTTAGGAAGCCGGTCTTTGAGAAAAGGCGGGTCTTAGGGCTCCTCGGTTAGTTTTTGTTGTCTCCATCAAAAGAATCCAAATGAGGCACTCAGACTGCAGTATAGAACACTTGTGTTTAATATGAGATAAAGCATTCGACTCTGAAGAATGGCAGTGGTCAATGACCAGAAAGACCATGGCAGAGGAAAGTATTCTTAAGGAGTAAGGATGGGACCCCAGAGAACTGTACTAGTCAATGACCAGAGGGACCCTTGTGGAAAAAAGTACTCTTAAGGACTTAGAGCAGTGACCAGAGAGACCATTGTGTAAATCGGTATTTTTTAGGTAAGCTTGATACTGTTTCTTGAAGTCTCTAGTACAGCTTTCTTGAAGAGCATTCTCATTCCCAAGTAGTAGATAGAGGGAATCAAATTGGGGTTTTGGGGTTAACCCTTTAATTGTGTGTGTGTGTGTGTGTATGTGTGTGTGTGTGTACACATGTGTGTGTTTGTGTGTGTATCTGTGTGTTTGTGTTTATGTCTGGTGTGTGTGTGTGTGTGTGCACGTGTGTGTGTGTCTGTGTCTGTGTGTTTGTGTATCTATATGTTTGTGTGTATGTCTGGTGTGTGTATGTGCACGTGTGTGTGTGTGTTTGTGTGTATATCTGTGTGTTTGTGTGTGTGTACGTGTATGTCTCTGTGTCTGTGTGTTTGTGTGCGCATCTGTGTATTTGTGTGTATGTCTGTTGTCTGTGTGTGTGTGTGTGTGTGTGTATGTCTGAGTGTGTGCATATGTGTGTGTTTTGGAGAAAGAGGTCTGGGTCTGTGTGTTGCTATGTGAATAAGCGTAGTTCCTGCAGAGGCCAGAGACAATGAATCCCTCTGGAGCTGGCATTACAAGCAGTTGTGTGTGTCCTTTGACACATGAGTGCTGGGAACTAAACGTAAGTCCTCCAAAAGCAGTATGGATTCTTAACTGCTGAGCTCTTGGATTCTTAACTCTCCTCTTGGATTAACTCCTAGGGAGGGAGCACTGTATGTCGCTGTTCTTACCGAAAACTTTCCTGTTACTTGGGCATCTTATAAAGATTAGGGCTCCCAGAGCCAGGGTCAGATAGTCATCTGTGACTACCAGGCAGTTCAGGATGTTACATCTCTTCCTGGGGCCAGAGATGACTCAGGCCTGCTCCTCTGAGCAGCAATTGGTGTTCTGCAGCTTCAGTCTTTGATTGTGTAAGCTGTCAATCATGAGGGAGGAGTCCAACCCTTATATCCTGTAATCTTGCTAATATCCCACTGGCTACCTAATAATAAAGTCAGAGGTCTCATGACCGTCCTTATTTTCACTGTATAACGACACAGCAAAGAGATGCCGAGCACAAGTCATACATACAGCAGCCCCTTACCCAGCCTGCCCACGCCTTGGTGTTGGAATTTCCAACCTCCATAACTTGATGGACAAATGCCCCTTGTTCATGAACCACTTCGTTTTTGAAACTTTAATGCAGTAGTTCAAACCAACTAAGAAGGGGTATGCCCAGTTAGTATCAGACATCAGTGTCAACATGAAGCTAGTGAAATGGAAGGCAGGGTTTGAGAAAGCAACACAGAAGCCTGACAGCGATGTGTGGCCATGGTATCAAATTGATAGCCCTGGAATGATGAGCTCTCAACAGCAGGAACTTCCCAGGGAGATAGAAAAATGGGCTTTCTTGGAAAGAAAATAGACAACCGCTCTTCAGACAGAATGCATGCGATAGAACCTGACTCAGTCTTCTCAACACAGGACAACATGAGGTTGTATTTAGAAAGGGTAGGGAAGGCACAGGGTACCTATGTGAAATGACATCACTGTGAATCCCTGCACAGGTTGAGAAAGTTCACACTCATTCTGAAAAGGCAATGGTCTGGGAAATTAGTAACAGGAGAAACTCCTGATGCTAACCATTTAGGCAGAATGTACCACCAAAATAATGTCATTTCTATCCCATTATGGACGTTCACTCATTTTAACTGAACACATCCACGGTCTCCCTAAACCAAGAAATAAGACTTCTCCAAGTATTGTTATGAATCCATTTCGAGACGCTGTATGAGTGCAGGCAAATTCTGGGTGCCCCAGGAAGCAGGCGTCCGTGAATGCTCTCAGCGTTCTTCCTTCACCTGGCCTCTGTATATAAACGCTTTGTTTGTTCTGTTTATCTTGAGTTATTGTTTACAAATTCAATACACACTTTCGAATACGATTATAAATAAGTAAGTCCAGATAAGACCTGGGACAGACTCCAAGTTGGAAATGCTCAAATTGTTCTGGAAGACTAGAAGTAAATATATTGAATGTAGAAACTATATTGATTCAGACAGCCAATTTCCCTGCTGAAAAAAATATACTCAGGAAGTAGAGAGTAAGATGTGTGATGTGTAAAGGATCCAAGGTCGACAGCTTGGTGGATGGATGTGTCCAACAGGCTCTGTGTTCTCCAACTACCCTGAGAATCCCCAGACTTACTTTCTCCCTTGAAACAGGAAACAGGGGACACTTTCCATTCCGTTTTCAACATGCTTTAGGGAAAATGTGATAAAATGGAACAACTTTCACCCAGAAATATATGCTCAAAATTTGTTTTACAATATCCCAGATCATCTATTTTAAAAATCCAGAGGTGATCTCAGGATGTTTTCTGTGGATTTTCCTAACACTCTTCTCTTGTGTTTACTTCATGAAGGAGACGAAGGCAAAAACAATCTCACAGTCACAAAATACATCACAAAATGCCAAAAATGTATGAAAATCACTGCAACATAAAAATGGCCACAAACTCATAAAATCTCATTTTCACAGTGTAATGCTTTATACTGTGTGGTGATTAGCTTTCTGCACTAATGTGGATAGATCTTGGTACCACACATTTGTCCGAACATTACTCTGGATGCTTCTTCTAAGTTATTACTTTAGGGGAACAAAACTAACCCTGGACCTTTCCCTGCCCACAGTGCTCATGCTTATGATTATAGCATGTCCAGGAGCACCGTATTCTGTCAGCTCCATGGAGCATTTTTTTAAAAAAGGAGCAAAGCTTACAATAGTGAAGAAACAGAAACAAAAGTCATATCTATCAGTGGACGGATAGTCTAAAAAAAAAATGTGGTAAGCATTCACAACGGACTTGTGTTTGGCCATAAAAAGAAGAATAAAACCCCATGATTTGCAGCATATATGAAGTGGAAACAGTTAAGCTAAATGAAATCATTGGGCATAGAGAGATGGGACAGTGTGGCTCACTCTCAGAGAACATCAGAAAGCCAATCGATGTCATAGCAATAAGGAGTGGGCTGTGGTTACAGGAGGCTGGGGACACAAAGGAGGAGACAAAAGGATACAGCTGATCAGTGGGAATTGAATTAGATGGGAATAAGATTATTCCCATTGCACATCGGGACAACCACATAGAGACACAATGTTCTATATTCCCAAAACCTAGAAGATTTTTGAATGTTTCCCAAGAAATGACAAACATTTGAGGGCACAGATGTGTTTACTTATTTCATTAGTACACAATTTACGTCCTATCCTGTGGTGCCCAACAAGTACGTGTAATTTATTTTTAAGTTTTGTATCACTTAAAAAAATCTAGCTAAAAATTCAAAATGCTAACTAAAATTTCTGCAGTAGTGTCTGTTTCTTTGTGTTCTGCCTAAGTACTTACAGGCATCAGAGTTTATCTGTCTGCATCTAAGGATGACACATTCGGAAACAGTATTTTCATAAAGTTAAGTTACCAGCATAAACCCTCTTCATCTCATTGTCAATATATCTTCATAATTTTCATGGTATTTTTTCAGTGTCTGCAAAAGTTGCCAAGACGTGCCTTAAACTTAATATCTATGTAACTCCAAGCTAAATTTAACCTCTTAACAATCCTCTTGCCTCAGCTTCCTGGGTGCTGGAATTGCAGGCATGGGGAAAACGCCGCTGAAAAGAAAATTTCAATTTCTAGTTCCACTTATTTACTTAATTCTGTGAGTGTGTGCACACATGTGTGCCACAGTATGCATGTGGTGGTCAGAGAGTAACCCTTAGGAATCAGTTTTATACTTTCTTTCATCACACGGTTCCCAGGGAACAAACTCAGGTCATCTAGCTTGGCAGCAGGGGTCTACTCACTGAGCCATTTTGCTGGGCTATGATTTTAGAAACACCAAGCCAGCTGTGACTTCACAGTCAGTTACAACACAAAGGGCGGGGAAGGAGAGTGATACCCACCTCTGTGGAGCTCAGGCTGAAGTCAGATGAATAAAAAAGATTTATCGATGGCACCAAAGGACAGAGTGGAAGCCTGAATGTGCTCTAGGAAGTTGTGAAATCTTTTTTCTCTAGATGCTTCCTGATGAAAATGCCATCTACAAAGTGCTTACCTTTAGGCAAGAAAAGAATAAATACCCATTATTACACTGTCTTAGCGCTAAAGTCCTAGCCATCCCTAAAGTGAAGGGAAAGGGGCTGCTGTTGACCGAAGAGGCATGTTTATCTCTGACTCACATTATTGGCTCCAGGAAGACAGCAGACGTAGGTCATCAGGAGGCGTCCGTGGCTTCTTGGCCGATGCACCCAGACTCCATCCTCTATAGTTTGCACAAGCAGCTGTGTGGTAACTATTAGCGTTTACTACTTCAAAACAAAAGCAGTGTAGCCAGCAGGAAGGATCAGGATACAAAGATTTACACCCTGTTTTCACCACGTTAAACGTAACACATGTCTAGAGAAAATCGGTCTCTCCCAAACGTAACTCTACCGGGGACCATTCCCAGGGTAAGTCAGTGGAAGCTATAAACTGCTTTTTTCCCCCTCCATTTATCCTCAGTATGGTCAAATCTCTGGAATGTGGATTCCTTGGCTGTGAATAACTAACTTCTGTTGTTTTGTTTTTGTTTTCCAAGAGAGAATTAATCTGAAAGTATAATTTTTTTTTTCCCCTGGCAATGCTCTCCTCACTCTCTGGCTGTCCTCAGATAAGCTGCGTAGCTGCACTGATAAGATACAGATTGTTCAGCTACTGATGTGGGTGTGGGTGACTACGGAAAACCCAACCAGAAAGCTGAACAGTGCAGGCTCCAGGCCATCCTTGTTCCCTACAAACACTGATTGTATCCAACTCCCAGCCAAGGTCCATCAGAGGAAAACACACTGAAGGAGTACAGACCCCTGGATTTTCATGACTAAGTTCACATTCAGTCCTGTGACACCCATTTGAAATTGACAGAGCATGGGTCCAATGATCGATCCAGATGGATCGATAAGTGGGTAGAGTAAAGGTGTTTGTCACCAAGAATGATGGCCTGAGTTCAATTCCTAGGACTCATATGTTGGAATGAGAGAACCGACTCCTTTAATGTGTACTGTGGCACTGATGTGCGTACACACACACACACACACACACACTATAATAAAATAAGTAAATGTAAAACAAAAATTATTGAGCTTGTAATAATCATACATGAAGGATGTTTCTAAATTTTCTTAACTTGATTGCTCTGTAACACTTTATTATTTAGCAAGCCTAACATGATTAAATACTTAGGCTTTCTTCTGCTGGCAGGTTGGGAAGTAAACATGAAAACCCGTTCATATTCTGTTGTGATGGGCGTTTCTGCAGGCAGCCCAGCTAATGAGATCTTCTGCTATGGCCAATGTTATGGTTCAGGCTGCCGTCGTGAGTCATAGATGGATCCTAACAACTTTATGAAGCAGATGTTTGTATTTAATGTTTACAAATTAAATAAAATGAGTGTTTGGAGACTAGAGTAGCTTTTCTAAGTCTTGTAGCCAGTAGGTGTTAGAATCCTGATCGACACCCAAGCTAAGACTCCCTCCCGTGCTCCTTCAACTACAGCAAGATTTACAAATGGCCCCACATCAATCCCCATGGATTAAGCACAAAAGCAAAGGGAATGTCTGATCCTGCAGCCAGCTTAGCCTCTGCTACCCTGTTCTTCAGATGCTTAGTGCATCAGAGGCTGAAAACTAAAACCTACAAGGGTTAAAACATAACTTAGGATTTTAAGACTCCCCTATAACTAGAGAGATGGCTTATTGGGTAAAGTGATCTCTGTACAAGCATGAGGTCCTGAGTTCAAATTCGTAGCACCCATGAAAAAGCCAGGCATGAAAACAGGAGGATCAGTGGGATTTCCTAGCCAGACAGTCTAGCTGTAAGCTCTGGGTTTTGTGAGAGACCCTCTCTCAAAAAACAAAGTAGGGGATAATACAGGATAGGATAACACTCGATGGTGACTTCTGATCTCCTCGTGCACAAATGCAGGGAGCACACATACACACAAGGGGATAAGCACACACCTCCTCCCTGGATCCCTTTCCTTTATCCCCCTTCTTTTCCTGCAGAGAGTGGACTGTGGCTCAGGAAACCAGCACACAACTAATCACAAAGGAGAAAGTCGAAGGCTGCTTCCAATGCACCAGGCTTGCAGAGCTTGACCAAGACTTTATAAAGTGCAGAAGACTTTCAAGAGATTAGCTATCTGCCCCCTTCCTTATAAGACCTCTCTTAGCCCACAGCCTGTAGAAACCAATCAATGTGATGAATAGCAAGGAAACAAAAGAATCCTGGGGCAATGCTTAAATCTGAGGGCATCTTCCAGCTAATGGAAGATGCTTAAGTCAGAGGGAATCTTCCAGCTAATGGAAGATGCTTAAGTAAGAGGGAATCTTCCAGCCAATGGGCGATGCTTAAACACGAGGGCCTCTTCCAGCCAATGGAAGATGCTTAAACCGAGAGGGAGTCTTCCAGGCAATGGGCTATGCTTCCAGCCAATGAGCAAATTGATCTCACTCCAAAGAAGCAGAGGAAGCTGCTGGTTTGAGCTTGGAAAAATCTGGAAGCAAAATCCACCCACCAGTCTGTGTTTATCTAGATATCTGAAGCTACAGGCTAGCAGCAGACTCCATGCATCCGGCCGTGAAGAGGTGGATTGTCTTGTTTACCCAACTAATTAGAACCAGAAAAATTCTAACATGGGCAACATCATTCAAAAGATTTCCTACCAAAAAGAAAATATAACAAAACAGTTATAAACAAATGCAAAAGCAGACACTAGAGGGACATAAGAAAAAGTTCATGAAGGAGTGGTTTCAAATGTTCCAGGATATTAAAGCACTGGCAAGTCAGTAGGGTTTTCCATGGTAGGGAGGTCCAGTGGTGGGGAGTGCAGACTTTATTGGGCAGCGATCATATTGTCTGGACAAACTACTTCCTCAAGCTTACTGGGTGTTCTGTCTCTACATCATAGACATGTTATTAGTGGAGTAATGTGTTCCTAGCTTGTGCTTTAATACTGTCAACAATAGCCTCGGGTTCAAGTTTTAAAATTACAGATGAATTAGGAATCCTTGTCTGAGATAGTAACTCACTTAGCAGAGAGTTTGCCCAACACACATGAGCCCCTAGGTTCAAACTCCAGTACTACACACACATGGTCTGTTGATGCACATGCCAGTAACATGCCTCCAATTCCAGCAGTTTGGAAATAGAGGGGGGAGTCAAAAGTTCAAGGTCGCGTTTGAAGCCAGTCTGGATATATGAGATTGCTGAACTTTGTAGTCTGAGCCTTGGAATCAATGCTCTCCTAGTATCCGGTCTTCCTTGCACTGAAGAGTACTTCCAGGTCTGTTAGCTGGTTGGGAGTCACCACAACTGCATTAAAGGGTTGCACCATTGGGAAGGTTGAGACCCACTGGGTTGTAATAAAACTGTATGAGCTGTAAAGCTAAATGATTCTTCTGCAAGCTTTGCTTAAAACAAGAACTAGAAAGACCTTTCCCTCTGTTGTGTCTGAATTAAGTGGATGATTTTCTATTAACTTACCAGATTTTCTGCTCATATTAAAATACAAATGACTGTAAGGATGACTGCATCCTCCAGTGTGCTATGGCTCAGTGCTGTAGACATGATAAATACTTGCTTATATGCAGACATTTCAAGGCTTATCAGTTGTACAGTCTGGTATTGGTTACCATGACTCTGAAGAGTAAATTCATCTCTAGAAAGTGTGAACAGGCCAAATTTATAGGTGTGAGAATGAGAAAGAAGAGAAGACAGCACGGGGTCCTCCCCTGAGGACCGGTAACAGCTGTTCACATCTGTGTCCAGAAAGGATAGTCTGTCAGTTCATAGAGGAAGCATGATTTCTACTAAATTTACAAAAAGATTTTTTTTCTTTCATTGAGAAAGATAAGATTTGGGCTGCACTTGATGAATGGGACAATATTCCTTGAATCTGCAAGCATTAGGACTCAAAATAGATGTTTCTTTGTTCAGACTCAAACACACTATGGTTTGCTAGTCATGATGTTAATGAGATATGAATTTTCATGACAAAATTTTATAACTGAAGTCTCTACACAGGAGAAAAGTAAATGCCAACAAGAAGACATCTACAGGAAAAAAAATAATAAAAGAACTACCCTAGTTCCCGGTGCAATGTACACATATGAAACACGTGCTATATTAAATTAGGGAGTTTCTTTGTTGCAAAGGAAACAGCCAAGGACAGTCTGAAGGGAGGGGAGAGAGAAGTGGGAGGGGGAGATTTCAAAAGAACTAATACTAATTAACATTTCATCTAATGTTTCATGTTTATTAGTTTGTTGGGAGGGTGAGCATGCTACAGTGTATACGGAGAAATCCGTGTTCTCCTTCCTCTTTGGGGATTAAACTCAAGTCATCAGACTTGGTGACAAGGGGCTTTGCCCATTGAACCAAACTGCCAGTATTTCATTTGTGAGCAAGACTTCCTGAGAAATGTGCAATCAATACATTGTTCTGGGGCAGACACCAAGCCTAAGCTGTCCTTTACATTGGTGAGCTGAGTGTGACATTGAACTTCTGAGCTTTCTGCTTCCTCTTCCCAAGTGCTGGCATTACTGGAATACAACACTACTCTTGGCTACTTTTGTTCCTTTTAATACTAAAATACTTAAAGTGCCTATCTTAATTATGAATTCAATAAATATTAACAGAACTCACATACAAACAAAAGTGGAACCTGTGCTGGTGGATTTCTATTGTCAACTTGACAAAACTTCAACTGAAGAACTGGCTTGATAGGATTGACCTGCGGACATGTCTCTGAAGCATTTTCTTGATTGTTAATTGAGGTAGAAGAGTGCAGTTCACTGTGGATGATGTCATCACATGGAAGATAGGCCTGGGCTATGTAAGAAAGCTAGCTAAGCAAACCCTAAGAAGCAAGCTTATAAGCAGTGTTTCTATAGTTTCTGCCTCTGGCTCTTGCCTTGAGTTCCTGCCTTAGCTCCCTTTAATGATGGTCTGTAACCTATAAGATTAAATAAATTCACTCCTCCTCAAGATGCTTCATGGCCATGGCATCTCTCAAAGCAACAAAAGGCAAACTAGAACAAACGTACGCATTAATAAATACTTTTTAAAACAAACCTATTTTGAGAGAACCACAGAGCAAAAGCCAGTATAATTATTTGGTGATTTAATAAGACCATAAACTTTTAAAAATAAATATGATAAAACTCACTGATTATTCCAAGAATGCTTCTACTGCTCTTGGTAATTTTGAGAATGGATCTTGAGGAGGCCAGAAATTTTTCTTCTGGCTCCTGTAGCAACTCAGACACCATGGAACAAATGCTGAAGTCTCATTGGAATGAGCAGGTGTGTTCAATGGTATTCATTTTAATGTTGTTTTCAATGTCGTTTGGGAATAAGGAAATGGGCCACTGTTCTCTAAGGATCTCTGTTACTCATCACCTTAATTTCATATGGTGAGCAACATCAGGGGCATTTGTCTACAAAGAATAGGTTTGTGTCACTTAGACCTAAGATATTTTCTTTCTTATAAGGTCCAAGTAACTTAAGAAAAAACTCGGAAACAACTATGGTAATTCATACAAAGAATGAAAGAAAATACTTCCTATTTCCTATGAAAAGCTGAATCAATTATACATCCACAAGTGAATCAGGCTATTACAGTAATAAGAAGGCAACCAAGAATGAATGATGGATTTCGGGCTATAAGGACTAAGCACCCTCAGGTAAGCTCTATACTGCTTCCTACTTGGCCTCTCCTACTCCCGCTCAAAAATCCTACTGTGATTGGCATGCAGACATAGCCTCACTCGAATAGAATTTACACTAGAATTCTCTATCCCTGGCTTCAGAGAATGGGCTTATTCATTTCAGCACAAATATATATTGCAATCCCCAAAGGGATGTGCAGTATTTTCTCATACCAGGGACCACTTGATCCCAGTGATTAATGCTTCCATTCAGGTAAACCATAGAGGCTGTTCTGCTATCCTGGTGACCATCCTCTGTCCACCCTGTGCAATTCTTGTCCCTGTTTTCCCCTCTGGCAATAGAATTTCCTCCGTTAATATCCTTCTTGTCCCGTGAGAAATTCTTCACTCTGTTGTGTGCTTAGGGTGGATTTCATTCACAAAAAAATAAAATCAATACTCCGTGGAAAGTTCCACAGAGCAGCCATTTTGCCCCACACACTGCACATGCCTCTACTTTCTCAGATTGTCACTTATCTCCTTCAAGGGGCTCTACTTGTTGGCTCAGGGTGGGCCTGCATATCACACACTAGACCTTGTTCTCCCACAGTGTTCTGTCTTCTGTGAATTTTGCCTCTTCTTTTGGTTCTCCATCCCTATTCTTAGAACGATCATCTCTTGCCTTCATTGGGAGGGAAAGCTTCCTGGTTACCAACCGTGTTGTGGGGGAAAGAAAACCCTCAAAAACTAGCTCAGTGATCACCTAATACTTTCGCACTGCCTATTACCCACGAACCACCCTCCCTGTTAGTGGCAGCTCAGTGTTTCCTGTGATTCTCTTCTTCCCTAGCTCCTCCAGCCCTCTGCTCTCTGCAGTAAACAGCCATGAAAACAGGGGCATAAATAGACATTTTGTGATAAATTTTAATTTATTCTTCATAATGTTTCCTATGTACTGCATTAGCTCTTTCTTCCAAATTGAAACTTTCCTCCTGGGAGGAGTTTCATAAGATTTAGCTAACACTACTTAAGATGCTCACATTAGCTCAGAAAGTTCTAGGATTGCCCAGGCCCCTGCCCAAGCTCAGAAACACAGTGAACAGCTGCAGAGAAGAGGAGGCTTTTTGGTGACCTGTCTGAAAGTTGGGCAAAGAGCTTTTTCCTAAAAGTCAGAAGGGTTACAGCCTTCATGGATTGTTGCCATGCTGGGGTGGGCCTTCTGGCAGTGCTCCTGTAAGAGATCTTAGTAAACACACTCACTTAAGCAGGACTTGAGTGGAATCATTTCTGTGGTCATTGGCTCAATCTAGATGAGACACTTGTTTGTATCTGCCGAAGAAAAGCCATGCAAAGCTATATGATACTATTCTGAACATCAGGTGTATTGTACAAATTGGCCAATAAGCATCTTCATGGGAAATACTATTTAACTGAGTTTAATGGTTGTTTTGACCTAAATTTCACTTCCCCTTTCAAAACCCACCAACCCATTCAGCTGGCTGTGACTGGCTATAGCTTGTTACGCGTCCTGTGATTTGTCTTCATTGTGGTGATAACTTGAGCAAGTGCAATGAGTCTGAGGAGAGAGATACACAGTCATGGGGGAGCCTATGTCTCCTGGCAAGCTGCTTTGTGAACACATGCAGCCTTTGTAAACAAGGTCTCATCTCCCAGACCTGTGTACCTACAGGTGACTTGAGGCTACCCTATATCCACAAGCTCTGTAAAGGAACAGTCTGAGATACGCATGATCCAGAAAGCTCTTGTCACAACCCATATTGCATTTATAGTGTAATTTTCCATGAAAAAAATCCACTGATTAGTAGATGGAATTGCTTTACAAATCATCTTTAATATGCATGTGTCTATCACTGAACAAATTGTCCTGTATATACATTCTTCATAGTTATTACATGGACCCTACACATGAAAGCATTTTCCTATATGGATATGGATAGCTTTAAAATGGTTGTAACAAAACTAAGACCCACATGATCTGTGACTAAAAACAAGAGGTTGTTGTGTGTTTGTTTTCCACAATATGTCTTGACTCACGTAAAACATATTTTGACTCATCGGTAAGACTGCCACGTGTTCAGAATGCAAGCTATAAGATTTGCATCATGTTTGCCAGAGCTCCGAGACACAGACCTGCTGGCACCAGCCCACAGATGAGAGGGGTGACATGTAGCTTCTCAGCACTAGGCTACTGACCTGAGAAGCAGGTTAAAAGGTGGCTATTTGCCCACTTTGAATAAAAATTTCAACAGGCTAACACTTGGATCACAAATATTTTGAGATGCTCTACGTTCCAGGAACTGCAGAAACCATCTTTATATTCAAATTTTATAACTTTTTTTTTACAATTAATATCAAAATACGTTAGGTGTGAAGATATGAATACCCTGCACTGTGTTTTATTGCTATTAGGACCAATTTTTTAAAGCATGGCTTACAAGTATCCAGTTTGTAGAGCGAGAGTAAGGAGATGATATAAGGAATGTGGTCTCCTCACCACAGAGACTGAGCCACAAAGTACAGTGTGCAGGAGCCTTCTGGGAAATCCAGCAACTGTTTAATAGATGACTTTTGTCGGGACAGAGGAGTGCCTGCCTGCATGGCTCTCTGCTCTGGCAAGTTCACCTCATGTGAAGTCAAAGGAAATTCAACAATGTTATCTAAAACATACAATGGGCATCAACTGATAGATTGTTAAATCAACTGTGTAAATATTCTTAAGAAGATATTATTTAAAAACCAAATATTTTCTTTTGTCTAAATGATGAAATATGGAATTGCTTAGCTTTGCCACTTCCTTTCAGATTGTTTAGGGTTCTAACTACTTCTATTTCCTGGTGTTTTTCTCCCCCTGCTTCTTCTAAGAACTGAAGAAAAATGAGCATAAATCTAAAATGAGAAGAAAAATAGAATCTGGTTTTACCCGTGAGTATTATGCTTTATCCAATGCCAGGTATATATGGTAAAAGTGGAAGGTTTCCATCTTGGGAGGCATTAGTTTGCTTTGATTTTTTTAACTCCAAATTACATAAAAGAAAGGACTCTTTTTTTTCATAATAATCTTTTCTAGCAATTTCTCAATCACGTTAAATAGCCAATACCAGTCACTGTGCATCTCAACTATTTTTCCATGCATAATGTTATGCAAGATCATAAGGACTTAATGTTAAGCTGGGATGTTTAACAGTCCATAGACTGAACAGAACTTTGGAAGGACTTAGTACTTTGTTCCAATCCTATACTGCACTAATATGCAGCGGAAACTTGAGAGAAAAGAATGTAAACTGCATTTAAATGGTTATGATGTTAGACAGAAAATCACTAGGGAACAAGAGCTGGGAATTTTAAAAGCCAGAAACAACTGCTGGGAGGTGTGTGTTGGCCCTCTAAATGGAGAAACACCATTAAACTGTTGGCAAGAAGCTAGCCAGCTCAAATATGCCCACTTCTGTCTCCCCAACAGAGTGAGAGGTCAACAACACTGTGAGTCAAGCATTAGCACCTACAAATACTGGTCTCACCAGCCAAGAAATCTTGATCTGACTTCACATCAAGTCAAGACAAACCCCAATCTTATCAGCTACCCAATAGCACAGCCCTTCCCAAACCTTAAACTTTATATGCCTACATTTACATGAAAATAACTTTAAACCAAGTAATACAAAGAGCAGGGCTAAAGTCCCAGACCCTGATCTTAACGTTCCTTTTATACAAACTAGGCAAGTTATTCCACCTCCTTGCTACTATGTCTCTTGAGTGAAACAACAAGTCATATCCAATACGTCTAAGGTTCTTTGATTTAGAATTTTCACCCACTGTATAAAGCAGTGTTTCCCACACCTTTATGAAAGACATCTTTTCCACTTTAGTTACAGACTAGATTTAATCATTTTGCCAGACTAACCTGGAAGACATCTACTGTTTAAGCCAGACTGTACTTTAACTTTGTGGGGGATGTGAAAGACATGGGTCTCAAGAACCATATATACATACACATATACATATGCATATACATATATGCATATACATATATACCTAGGCAAAAGAACACTGAACCAATGGAAATATGTTGTCCAGGCTTCTAAGAGAGTTTTGCCACTTTCCCTTTACATCTTTGACTCAGTAGCTTATCAGCCTTAAGAGAGGTCTCCAGCTGATTCTCCCAATTACATCTCTCAATATTTGCTCGTCATCCATCTTTAGTGTTGTCATTTGATAACATCACTAGATAAGTAGATAACACATTTGGTCAATGAGAAATCTTTAAAACAAATATCAACAAGCAAGAAATGGGGCGTAGGTGCCTCCAGACATGTAAGCCCATGAACTGACTGGTGTTTTTATAGATATCCACACAGGCCCATATTATCACCATTTGTTCTTGATGTTTTCAATCACCTAACAAACCAAACAAGAATATATATACTCTACACTGATGTTGTGAGTGTTCAATTCCAGGATCAAGATAACAACTCTTTGTCCTGGAAAAAGACGTATTAGAAACCATTCAAGAAGTCAAGGAATATTTATCCAGGAAGACAAGACAAACCATTTACAGAGAAATGGAAGAAGATAGGTAGAAACTGAGCAAGACTGAGTCAGCTATTGGCTTCAATAAATAAGATACATTATACAGCCTAAATTTTGCTTACTTCTACTGGCAAATAAAAGATAAGCATTCTGAGTATTTCTAACTTCATGAAACCAAGAAAGTTGTAAAATATTAGAGAACCAGAGAGTCAGCAACTGGCATGAACTAGACTCATGTTGACACCAAAAATATGCCCACAACTTGGTGACTCAGTGACTGTGAAAATCAATTGAGCAAAACAGAGTTATCACAAATCAAAGCATGCTCCAATAAGAGAATAAATAATTGAGGAACTAGAGAGATGGTTTGATGAATGAAAACACTTGCCACACGAGCATGAGGACCTGAATTCAAATCCCTATATCCCATCTTAAAGCTGGATGCATCTCTAATTCCATGGCCTGTACAAGGAAACAGGAGGTGGATACAGGAAAACAACAAAGAAATCATGTCTCAAAAAATATGGAAGAGGAGGACCAAGAACCATCCAAGTTGGTTCTATAACCTCTACCTACATATACATATAACATAGCACAAATGCACCTACATTTACACACACACACACACACACACACACATGTATATACATACACAGAGGGAAAGAAGAGGGAGAGAGAGACATACACACACACACACACATGTATATACATACACAGAGGGAAAGAAGAGGGAGAGAGAGACATACACACACACACACACATGTATATACATACACAGAGGGAAAGAAGAGGGAGAGAGAG
>NW_021604792.1:748999-770128 GCF_004785775.1 Grammomys surdaster
GAGGGAGAGGGAGAGGGAGAGGGAGAATGAAGTAGGGTTCTACCTGAATGGTGGATTGGAGGCTGTTTTTTGAATGGAAGAGTAATATCATCTGCAAATCTCTTTAGCATAAATGATTAGCACACATTTTACTCTATACAAGCGATTGTCTTAGAGGACTTTGGAATGACAAAAAGATAAATAATGCTTATTTCTTTGGGGAGATATGTTGTTGAGTAGAAAAAGCAAGTTATGTGTACATATAAGCAAGGGATCTGTATTTTAGATGGACTGCACTGCCTTCAGAGATGCAGATGAAATTAAATCAAATCCCCACACAAACTGAAGAGGAAACAGTGAATGTCCTCTGATGGGAAATCTTCAATGTGCCTAGTTGCTTCACATTTCAGTTTTTGCCAGGTCTTTACTGTCTTGAGTGTGGCTTGCTGATGCTGTTTTCTGCTGCCGGTCATGTGTTAACCTCAATATGTGATTCTGCTCGTTGTCTCTGATCTCAAGAAACAACTCACACTTTGTGTGCACTGATGATTTCCTGTTTGCCTCCTCAAATTGCTCTCCACTAATCTGGTTTGTTCTGCAGTGTAGACTTCTGGAGAGAATACTCTGCTCAATGATTGCTAGAATCCACTGACTTCCAGATGGGTGTGGCCAAGAAAAGATGTTGGAAATATCACCCACTGAAGTACAGTGAGCCGAAGGAGACTATGTTGAAGTAATTATTTAAATCGGCTGCAGGTCATGTCAACTATCTTAGCTGAGGTGGCCCTGCCTAGCTCAGGCACCATGTTTCTCAGCCGGAGGCAACGTGTGCACCACAGCTAGAAACAACCAGCCAGAAACACCAGCCTTGCCCAACCACGAGGTGTCAGTGTGGGAGACGGCTCTGCCAATCTTCCACACTGTCTCCTCAAGGCTGGGCATTGCCCAGACCATCCTGCCATCCACACGGGCCCAGTAGGAAAATGAGACTCTAATGCTTAAATTATCCAAAAGCTTATATATTTGGTAATGATCAGTAACAAGATGACCATACAATCAGAAGTGTAACCCAATACCCAACCTAGATATACCAACTACCTTTGACTGCTACAGACACGTGAACATCTCCCTCCATGTTCCCCCCCTCGTCTCCTAGCTCCTTCTCTTCCTTCTCCTCCTTTCCTCCTTACTCCTTCTCTTCCTCTCCTTACTTCTCCCACCTTAGCTCCTCCTACAGACTATATCTTCAGGTATCTCCCTGAGGACCTGTGGCATATTGACTGTATTAACAGACCTTTAGCTCCTTCCATTTAACTAAACTTCCTCTGATTCCATCTGGCAACTTCACTCTCTCCTTCAGAATACACAAATCCACTGTCCACCTTAGTTTTCCTAACCCATGTTCATACCAGTTATATTATCTATCCTTGATTACCAAATTTGAGTGACATTTTTTCCTCCAATGACCATAATCACTATAATGAAGAATAGATGGTTTCTAAATATTTAAATTAGCATACTGAGGATACCCTATAGTAAATGGTTGAGTTGATTTATGCATAGCTCCATTTCTTCAAAGTCTTTAATTGTCTTCTCTAGTCCTTCATTCTCATCTCCTTTACAAGACCTCTAAGTACTTATTATAGTGCTTAGCCCTTTCCTTCTTGTAAACTCCCTTCCTTCATCCCCGTGGGTATCATTCTTCCAAACTCTCCCAGATGTCACTGTGAGTTTTGTCCTCTAACTTAGCTGTATTCATCCCATCCAAAATATATTCTCTGAGGTCTATCTACAACCCAAATCACTTTACACGTCTTTCTAAACAAAGGCACTACTTATTCTTATTTCAAACTCATTCCTTCTATGATGATTCCTGGCTATTATACAATACCAGAAAGAGAATTTTCCATCTACCATTGGAAAGATTGCACACAGTGCATGAGGAATGGGAGACGAAAGAACTGGTGACATCAGGCTGACTCTTCAAGCAAAAGACATTGGACATCAGGAAGCTTCAAAAGATAAACATGATTCAACCAAACAATTAAATGGAAAGTTGTTCAAAGAAGTAAAAGAAAAGGCAACCATGACAAAGAAAGCAGGATTTTTGTGAATAGTTCTGTTTAGCCTTTACATGACAGAAGTGATATTTGACAAGCTTTGTTTAAAACTTCCTGATGAACAGATGCAGAAGAAGAAACACTGGAGGCAGGAAGATCAGGCTATTGCAAGAGATAACTATAATCCAATCCACAATGTTAGCAAAACAAAAGAAAATGAATGTGATGTTTTAAGATCAAAGAGAAACTCAAAGATACATTTTACAATTTACAGACAAATGTTCCATCACTTAGGCTAGGTTATGTAATGAAAAAACCACTACATGTTGAAAAATATAGTGAGATAAAAAATATCCTAGACCCCATACCCTGCTAGATGTCGCATGGTTACAGCAGGATGCCGTCTTAGTTACTTTTCTATCACTGTGACAAAATACCATGACCAAAGCAACTTATAAAAGAAAGTGTTTGATTTGGCTTAGAGTTTCAGAAGGTTATAATCCATGAAGGTGGAGTGAGGGAACAGCTCACATCTTAATTGACAACCACAAAGCAAAGAGGGACACTGGGAATCTCGTGAGTCTTTTGAAACCTCAAAGCTTACCCGAAGTGACATACTGTCTCCAACAAGACCACACCTCTTAAGCCTTCCCAAATAGTTCTGCCAGCTATAGACTAAGCATTTAAATATATGAACCTATGGGGCCCATTCAAGCCATAGTGCCTGTACCACCCTATGTGGAGGCAATTACTGAGGGGTGTCTGAATCAGAAGGGTTTTCCTTGGTCAACGGTTAATTCCATGATGGAATCATAACATGATGGCATTACCAGGAGCTGATGGACTGTAGAAAGTAGGAGGTAGTTGGAGAAATATTACATTGCTGGGAATTTATCCTACAATATATATCTGATCCTTAGTTTCTCCCTCTATTTTGTTCTACTTCCTGGGTACCATGTCCATGGAACCAGACTACTGTGAACTAAAACCTTGAAAATTGTCACAAAATTAACCAGATTCCTTTTAACCTATTTCTCTCAGGAATCACCATAGCAAAGAAAAGTTTTGAGGACACTGAAGAATATCATTAGTTAGTAGAGGCTGTGGCTTGCTTTGACTCCTAGAATGAAGACAGTTTTGCACTACATGTGGATAATCCAGGAAAAGAATCAACACTGAAAATCCAATCTTATCAAATGTGTACAGCTTTCCCACTACCATAAAGTTGAAATATTGTTGGATGCAGTTTGGGATACTTATAATTCAAGCACTCAGGGGCAGAGACATGAGGTTTGACAACTGTACACTGT
The DNA here is from genome assembly GCF_004785775.1 of Grammomys surdaster. Classification (NCBI taxonomy): domain Eukaryota; kingdom Metazoa; phylum Chordata; class Mammalia; order Rodentia; family Muridae; genus Grammomys; species Grammomys surdaster. The sequence continues at coordinate 752,349 of NW_021604792.1, forward strand.
GATGTTATCATAAAAAGAAAAAGATAAGTCTGATCATCTTAAATTGGAGAATTTTATTATGTGCTAATTTTTTTCATTCCCTATAATATAACACCTTATTTGGAAAAGTTATAAAAACTCACCATTCTAATTTGTTGATGGTCTGACTCTGTTGATGGTCTTGCTGAAACATTCCTAAAGCACAATGTATGCAAACAGAGCTCTAGGTGGTATGGTAACATAGTGTTAGTAGGCTCTCATTTTTATAAAGAGGTCCAGGAGCCAGTTATAAGGATTTCCCCTAGTTGCTCTAAAAGATCCCATCTCAAAATACCATAGATTAACTCTAAACCTTCTTAATATCTTAAGATGAGGATAAGTGTTTGACACATGAAGCCTTGGGGATACTCAAATTATATCCAAACCCTGTGTGCATGAACATATGCAGATAAGTGGTTAATATGTGTAACTAAACCTTAGTGCTGCATTCCTTGTAATATTTTATTTCTGCAAATATACAAACAAACATACATACATACATACATACACATACACACACACATACATACATACATACATACATACACACATACATACATACACACACACATACATACATACATACACATACACACATACATACACACATACATACATACACACACACATACATACATACACACACATACATACACATACACACATACATACATACATACACACATACATCATACATACACACATACATACATACACACATACATACATACATACACACATACATACATACATACACACATACATACATACATACACACACATACATACATACACACACATACATACATACATACATATACACGTACATACATACATACACACACACATATGTGTATGTATGTTTGGATTATAGGCATGTGCTTTCAAATGCCAAGTTTATGAAACACTTGGGATAGAACTCACCATCATGTGCTATACTGGGCAGGCACTGCATCAACTGAGCTACATCATTCTAGTCCTTATTTACCGTATACTGACTTAGTCAAAGCTAGCTTCAGTATCCACTCAGCTAATTAATGTTAAAGCTTAAACTAAAACCCCAAGGCCTAACTCCAGAGCATACACTTCTATTACTGTTTAGTGATTCCTCATCATCCACTATTGCAAAAGGGAACATTGTCAGTGCCCGCATTTCACAGGTCAGGCATCAGAAGGCCAACATCCTCTTCACAGTTCTCTTTGGCCTAGTTATGGAAGCTCAGAGCTTTAGGGCTATCTTTTCACTGTGTGGTCCCTCTAGAGTAATGAGGCTTTACCACTCACTAACTTACAATGAGAGAGAGGAGATGTGAGAGATATGCTGACCGTTTGAAGTTAGGGTGATTTTTTTAAGGCTTATGATTTAAGGTTTAAAAGCTTTTAAGATTTGAGTCATGCATTGCATCTAGAATGTCACTCAGTTGGTAGAGTACCAAGCATTCGCAAAGTCTTGCATTCAATCCAACACCACATAAAACGGATGTAGTGACACGTGTTTGTAATCCCAGCAGTTGGTAGGTAGAAGCAAAAGGATCAGAAGTTTAGGGGCAACTTCAGCTACAAAATGAGTTTGAAGTCATCCTGCACTGTATGAGACCTTGCCTCAAAAATTAGAATGTTATGTGTCTGAACTGTGATTGCATATGTCGTAAAATAATGCCATCCAGGGGTTTGCAAATGTCTATAGCTTTTCTCACAGAAAGAGAACATCCAAGCAGAAGATGTATACTAGATCAATGGTTAACAAAGGAAGAAAGAAGTGCCTGTATAGCATGTGCAAGTCCCTGGGTTTGATTGCTGGCACTGGGGAGAAAAGGAGGGGAAAATATAAAGAAAAAGAAAAACACAAACAGCTCAATCTCTTACCAGAAGAAACCAACAGGATGTTTTGGCATTTTAACATTAACTCAGCAGCAGACCTTTCAGTCTTGTTTGCAGAGAGCTCATGTCTCTGTGAGCATCCTTCTTTATCACAAGGAGTCTCCACTTATGGTTTTATTTACTTATTTTACTGGCTATTGAATACAAGACCCTACCACGAGCTAGGCAAGCACTCTGCCACAGGGATATATCTCCAACCCTGCTTCATTTTTTATTTTAAACCAGAGTCTCCCTATGTTACTCAGATAACCTTCAACTCCCTATGTAATGCAGGCTGTCCTTGAACTTTTGACTCTCATCCCTCAACCACTGAGAAGCTATGATCACAGGCTTGTATCAAAGCACCCGCTTGAATCTTCAGATTGAGAATCTGAACATCTCTCCTTAAGCTCAGTTTGAGGGAAACCCTCCAGAGTATATGAGGAAAACAAGAGCAGTTTTCAAATCCTCCTTGCATTATGACACATACCCCATCAACCAGCCAATAAGTATTTTTAAAGATAAAAGTAGGCACACACTTTCTCAGTCAGAAATGGGACATCTATTTTCACCCCAACACACAAGGCTTGGGTACACTGAGGAAGAAGTGGGCAGAAAGATTGTAAGTCAGAGACTGGGAAGAAGCAGTCTGTCTTCTGGACACAGCTGTGCTCATAAACTCACTGTAGTATGGTAGTCAGTACAGGACAGGGAAGGTCCACATGATCCTAGAAGGCAGAAGACCTCATAGGGCCTCATGGCTTCCCCAGGACCACTGACAGTTAACAGTGGCTGGGGATAGAGTGTCACCTGGTGCCGAGAATGGCCTCCCACCGATGCTTTCACAGGCAGCTCTAACTAAACTCAGTGGATCCCATACACAGACATGGAAGCAGGCAGGTGAGACATTAGGATGAGGAAAGTTCTCAGGGGGCAGAAAGAGGGAGTGAAAATAACTGAAGTTTGTTCTCCATGTATGGAACTCTGAGGAATAAAACATAACTTAAAGTGGATCCTCTCATGGGCTACAAAGTGGCTTTACAGATGACAGAGAGAAAAAGAGAAAACAGAACCAGAGAGCTGGGTACTTGGTCCTCAAATGCTTTTCCACACCCACTCTCCTGTATCTCTGCTGCTCCTGGATGTGTTCTTGGCTGCTTGGAGACGCTTCTACTTTATGACCATGTTGATATTTCCTCTGAGGAAGGAAGACTGGTCTTCAAGAAGAGCTGTATCCTAAAAGGGAAGCGTCTGCTTGGCACAGAGAGGGATTTGTTGGCTGAGTTCAGAAACTGTGACTGCAGCTGAAACCTCTGGATGATTCTGCAGGCCTGACCCAAGCACAGGAATGAAAGCCATTCTTCAGGAGGACAGCTGTGGCACCCAACCAAATAAATGTGGGTGAGGGCTCCCACTTAGATTAAGGTCATTGCATAAGTCAAATGGGAAATTCAAAAGCAAAATAGGTCTCAGTAGCAAGAGGGATATGGTTAAAGGGTGAAATACATATCCTGTCCCTATCACCTCCCCAAATAGGAAGGATAAAAGAATGAAGACATTTGTCCACTCTCATAACTGAGATTCTAAAGTGGGAACCCGAGACCACAAACCTGAGTATCTTCAAAGTTAATCTGATTTTAAACTGTGTGTGTACACATGTGCATTTTGCAGGTGTTTCATGTGCATGTGAGTGTGAGTGTGTATTACATATGGAGGCCAGCATACAACCACAGGTACCATTCCTCTGCACAGGTCCACCTTTCTTTAAGTCAGTTCTCTTACTGATGTGGAAGGCACCAAGTATGCTGGACAGCCTGGCCATCCATCCCCAGCCATCCAACTGCCTCCGCCTCCTGAGCTCAACTGGAAACGTTTGCTCTGAACTTTACCCTCCCGACCTGAACTAACAAAGGAAAGACATCTTTTGTTTGTCCGGGACTAGTGTGATTTTAGTTTTAAAAGGCTCAGCGTTTGGCTCAGTTGAGTCTATGTTTATCTGTGGAGGTGGCTTATAAGCTACTCAGATTTGTGAAGATAAGAAATGAGCTGCATGCCTGTGAGAAAGTAACGTGGGAAAGAAGACACAATAATGAGTTGAAAAATCGCTAAGACAGAAACCCAGTTTTTAAATACAGAGAGTAGCCATTGTCATAGCACCAGACTGGACCCTGCAAACAAATCATTTCTATGATACGCCTGATATATTAATTAATTTCCAGTGTTCAGCTCACAGCTGTTTGGATCCATACACACCTGCCAATTAAAAATGATTACCTTTAGAGATGGCTATCACTGTCTCCAGAATTCCAAACTAATTTCTTTAATTATTTTCAAATTACTTTAAGATTACTTCAAGTGCAACTGATAAAGGGGAAATAAGTACACCATGCAGCACATGCGTGAGTCATATCTAATACCTGTTCATCAAGCAATTAATAAAAGTCAAGTCAGACACGGTAGCAAACACCTGTAACCCCAGTACTCCAGTGGCTAAGGCAGGAGAATTCTCAGTTTAAGACCAACGCCTTAGTAAAACCCTTCCCCAAAAAGTCAAAAGGAAAATAAAAGAAATGAATAGATAGCATATGAGTATCATCAATGGAATAAGTTTGACTTCGTGGATATAGAAAACACAGCAGAATGGCATTTGAAATGATTAAAGAAAAGAAAAAAAAACTTAACCTTTTTAGATTTCAAAGTTCTGCAAAGCAATGAGGTAGCCTGAAACCAGGCAATGCTTGTCTGTCAGAACTGAGCTAAGAACTCCCACTTGCCAAATTGTATGTCTTGGGAAAAAAAAAACCATAGTACTCCAACTAAAGTGTTGACTGGATTCATGCTGGAGCTATGATGATCAGCATTTCAAGTAAGTTATTAGTTAATGATAAGTTCACTGATGTAACAAATAGCTACTCCACAACACTTTCTGCTTTAGCTGACTAGTATTTGTCTAACCTGCTAAGCTCACAAAGCAGTCTTTCCACAGACAGCATTTCCTCTAAATCTCCCTGACAAGTATTATCTGCACACTCCCTTACACAGGGAAGTCAAACCTGACAGAGACAGAAGGGTTTCACAGGAAAGAGACTCACACCAAGTTCTGACAGCTCCAGTCACCGCGACCTCACCGGAGACAATTTGGAATGTTGTCGTTTAAAAACAGAAATTCTAAATGTTTTAATTATCTGTGGCAAATGGATAGCCAAGAAATTTTCTGTTGGAAGTTATCAAGGATGGTGGAAGACCAAAAGGCAGACAGAAGAGTGGAAACTGTCTTCCTGTCTTCTCTCAGTGATGCTACCCTTGTTTAAAGCACTACACTGTCACTTTACTGGAATTTTCTAGAGCTACCTAAGGAAGGAACACAGGTGGGTCATTTAAATAACATAAATTATCAGGCATGGTGGGACACAACCATCACCCCAGTACTTGAGAGGCTGAGGCAGAAGGATCCCTACAGTTCACATCCAGATTGGTCAACACAGTAAGTTCTAAGCCAGCCAGGTCTATGAGCCAGATCCCATCTCAACAGGAAACAAATAAAAATAAATGAATAAGCAAAGAGTGAACAAGCAACAGAAAAAAATATTTTTTCTCCTTATTCTTGAGGCCTGAAGTCAATGTGTAGCATGTCCAGTTTCTGGAGGGTCCTCTGCCCCTACCCATGGAGAGAACACCTGCTACACATCTTACCTCTGGATATGTGACTCTTCAGTTCTTCTGATAACGTAGATATGTCAGGCATTTTTGAGCCCTTCCAATGAGCTAACTCATTCTAAGCTCACTACCTCCCTAAAGAACTTATTTCTAAATAAGACTACATTCTAAGGTCCTGGGGTTGAGACTTCAGGATATAGAAGCTAGAGAGGTGGTTCAGTGGTTAAGAGCACTGGCTGTTCTTGTAGAGGACCTGTGTTGTTCTACCCACACAATGGCTCTCAACCATGTGCAGCTCCAGTCCCAGGGAATCCAATACCCTCTTCTGGTTCCTAGGACACTGCTTGCATGTGGTACAGAGACACACACACACACAAAACACCCCTACACATTAAAGTAAATAAATAAATAACTCCTAAAGCTTTCCTAAGACCTGAGCATGTACAGTTTGGGGACATGGTTTATCACCCATATGTGAATAACATATAGGAGCTTCACACTGACTATTCACAAAGCTCTGCACCTGACAGAACTGATTTCTGTCCCTCCCTAATGGAACATTCGCATAATCCAAGCAGATAAACACAAAACTGAAAGATTAAATAGAGCACCAAGTTAAACGTCGATAAGCACAATCACGGCACATGGTTAACTGGCATAATCCTGTCAGTTTTTATGAAAAAAAAAAAAACCACTAAATACTCACAGGGAGACGATTTTAAAAGGAATCATGATAGGAAGAATGTCACTGTGGTTAAAAAGTTCCTAACTTACTGCTTTGTAATTCTTTTGGTATCATTCAATTAGTGGATAATAAAGTGTTAACAGAAATTTTGTTAGAACAAAGTTTTCAACAAAAAAGAAAAGTTAGTACATAAGATTTATACTAAAACAATATAAAGTCATGAATCTATTGCTATCCTATGGAAAAATGTAAATGACACTATGACATCCAAGGAAAGGAATAAGTAGGTTTAAATTCAGTTTTTTAGTATCTGTTTGTACTTATGTTCTTTCTAAAAATTCTACCATGTTGCTGCATAGACTTTGGATGTCTATCAGCTGATTATAATGTGATATCAAGAATTTATTGTAATATTCTTTCCTTAACCACAGCTTCTTGATTTTGTTTACTAATATATACTCAGAGTAAAACTTCAATATTTTATAACCCAATTATCTGGCTAGACTAACAATCAGAAAATAAGCACTCACGCCATACAAAGCATCATATGACTGGGGAGACAGTTTTCTTGATACAGAACACTGCGTTCAGCAAGAAGTCCTGAACTCAGATTCCTAGCAGTCATGTAAGAAGTTAGGTACAGTGTTGTGTCTGTAACAGCATTGAAAAGCAGAGACAGAAAAATCTCTCAAGTCTACTGACCAGCTGTTTAAGCCACTGGTGAGCTCTAAGTTCAGTGAGAGGCTGTGACTCTCAGCTCCTGGGCAATCCGTGTCCTCTCTAGGAAGTAACATGTTAGAGCTTTTAGAAAGAGCGTAAGAACAAACAGAAGCTAGGAACTGAATCTAAAGCTAACAGTATGGGAACCTTCTTTCTAGCTACCTCACCTTGCACTGCTCATGTAAGTAACCACGGAACCACAGATGGCCTTAATAAAACACCTTCTGTTTGAAATGCCTTCCACAATTCTTGCCTTCCACTGCAACCAGACGTCATCCGAAGAACTATTGCTTCTTTTGATGTTTATTTGTAATCCTCAGACATCATGTGACAAAGTGGTTGTTAACATTAATTAGTTTACTTAATCATAAACTTCTCCAACTACAGGGAACACCGACTTGATGAAAGAATGGAATTTCATAAAGTGGCTTAAAGAACAACACAGAAGCAGAAGCCTGCTATGGCCAACTGCTTTTATAACACTTGAGTTGATTCTCTATCAAAGAAAGCTAGACTCAGGTTTATGACCCTGTCAACGTTTAACCCGTAAGATAAATTTGTGTTCATTCTTTGTACTTGATCCTCACTCTCTCTGCAGTTCCTGATGTTTTAAAAATCAGAGTCAGTAGGCGAGGTAGATGATGACTCTACGGGAAAATGGCTTACTTAGCAAGCATGAGGATCTCAGACATCCACTAGATGTGCCAGTGCTATACAAGCACAGAAAGACGGGCCCCGAGGGGACTTTCTAGCCAGCCAGCAGAGTGAAAATAGTGTAATCCAAGTTAGTGAGAAACCCTGTCTCAAAAATAAAGTAAAGAAAAACAGAGGGAGGTTCCCAAAGTTGATCTCTGTCTCCCACACGGGCACAGGCAAGCATGCCCGTGCACAAATGTACTACCCACCAAAATGATAATAAAATAAAAACATTTTTAAAAATCAGAGTTCATTCTCTTGTACATATCTAGACTGGTAATTTGTAAATCTAAGCCTTTGATGATTATTACTATATGATTTAATACATTGCTTTCTGTAGCAGCTGTAATGTGCACCTCACAATACATAAGTAATACTATATATAAATACACTGTGAGTCTGAAAAACTGGGGAATAAAAGTACCCTACCACACATCTAGTGACAAATCTTACTGTGTCCCATGACTATGAAAAACAGAGGTGGCTGCAGTAAGGGTGGGATCACCACAGGGTGACTGTGGTAGTAATTGTGTTACCTGATCCAAATAGGAAGGACTCCTGGGGACCAGCTCAATGATCAAAGAGTAACTTCAGTTCTCAATTGATTAGCAGAGGTTGAAGAAGCAAGGTTATCATGTTCTTTACTCCACCCTGACAGTTGTTTATTTTGCCTGTTGGCTTGAACCAGTGAACTGTAGCAATGTCTTAATAGCTTCCCTCACAAATCAAAACTTCACGCAGTACGGCTTTGTGATTGGCTTTGGACTCTATGGCGCACACCCTACATACCAGTTTTGCACTGCCTGAGTTCAGAGTGTTGACTGAATGTCTCCAGTAGCCCTGTTACAAGAGTATAGATTACTTTACATTTGGAAGACATAACATTGCCTTTCATAAAGTTCCTGTGTAATTCAAATGTTTTATGCCCCCCAAGTTCAATTAGCGAAATTAATAATCACTTTCAATGTAAATGATCAATACTGGGTTGTTGTAATGCTTTCTAGTAATCCAGTGATGCCTTGTAGCTTTGGACTTGATAGTGTTTATTTTTGTCTTCTAATACGACATTAAAGACTCATCATTGTCTTAATGAAGTTCATAGAATCCCTCTCTGCTTCACTGTTCCATGCTCATTTCTGCCTTCGAAGGTCTCACTTTATAACATGAACAGGTTGTTGAACAGGTTACTTTTCAAAGTATGCTATTTACATCGCTATCTTTCTCCAGATTTTCTCAAGTTCTCCCTTTTATTTTCATGAGCGCCAAGAAAATCAAAGTAAAAAAAAAATTAATTCACAAAACTTTGGTATCCAGGTATTAGTGTGAAGCTCTCAAGGAAGGTATAGATAAGTGACTCCCACAAAATGATGTTGTTCTGGAAAGATAAAGGCCCAACACACCAGAACACAAAGTCTGAGGACAGGCTCCATGGCTGTCTGTTGGCTACCATGAGGCCCACATTCTGCCCCAGTGAGATTTGAGGAAGATAATCAGATATGCCCTTGATCTTACTCAAAGTTAGCTGCATTTAGGGAAATATGAGGAGTCCACTCAAGCCAAAAGAAAGAAAGATCCAGAAAGAGTATGTGCTGTGTGATCCTAGAGTTGCCAAATACAGAAATACACTTTGGCATCCAGAAAACATTGACTACTAAAGCATAAGGCCATGTGTGCCCCTTCTGAGTGAGCTGCAAGGCTGAAGGTGCACGTGTTTTCATGTAAAAGCAGTTGTTGAATGAACTCGGTCTCCTGTTTCTAACTCTCTTTAATGTACAGAGGAATGCCCATGGCTCTTTCAGATTCTTGAGCTCTGAGTTCACATGATCAAGGAATTGATTCAACTGTTGCAGCTTGGGTAGCACACATCATCTTGAACTAATCAGTTGGGTGTGGTCATGGGTTAGAGGTCACTTAGTGCCACAGTATTCAGATGATTTTAAAAAATTATTGGTGGTGGTAGGGATGGTAGCTGAATCCAACCAAGTAATCTTCCAAAGACAGTGGGTATTCATAATAAAGTTTGTTTTTAGAGAAAATTAATATTTATGGTTTATATTAGTGATCTGTATGCTGAAGACACTAAGTAAATGATAGTATATTAATTTTATTTAATGACATTTGTCATGGTTAGATTCTGTCAACTTGACACAAACCTAGAATATCTGGGAAAATGGAATCTTAACTGAGACGATGTTTCCATAAGACTGGCCTGTAGGCAAGTGTCTGGGGTATTATCATGATTAATGATATGGGAAGGGCCAGTCCACTGTGTCATGTAATCCTGGGTTGTAAAGAAAAGCAGATCAAGTGTCTTAGTTTTGTTTCTATTGCTGTGAAGAGACACCATGACCAAGGCAACTCTTATAAAGGCAAAAAAAAAAATCAAGGCTAGCTTACATTTATAGAGGTTCAGAATGTTATCATCATGGTGGGAAGCATGGCATCTTGCAGGCAGACTTGGTGCTGCAGGAGCCAAGAGTTCTACATCTTGATCCGAAGATAGCCAGGAGGAGCGTCTGAATCCACACTGGGCAGAGCTTGAGCATGAGAGACTTCAAAGCCCACCTACACAGTGACTACACTTCCTCCGAAAAGGCCACAACCCTTAAAGTTGCCACTCACTGTGCCCAAGCAATCAAACACATGAATCTTTAGGGGCCAAACTTATTCAAACCACCACAATAAGCAAGCCATGAGTGCAATTCAGGAAGCAGTGTTCCTCCATGGTTTCTGCTTCAGATCTTGCCTCTAGGATTCTGCCTGAAGTTTCTCCCTGACTTCTGTGGTGGAACTCATGTGCAATTCTAAGCTAAATGAACCCTTTCCTCTTCAAGTGGCTTTTGGTTGTGGCATTTCAGCAGGACAATAGAAGCCTCAACTGAGGCACCATTCATTCTAGCAAGGTAGACATAAATAACATTTTAATTAGCTAAATAAAGAGGTATTTGAAATTCAGGATTTAATAATTACATGTTTGAGATTCAATTTCTCACAATAGAAACAAGAATTCATATTAGAAAACCTTTTCTAAAAACTGTGATGGCGGATGCCTGGAAGCCCAGCTTTTAGGAAACAGAAGCTGGAGGATCAGGAGGAATTCTAGGTCAGCCTCAGCTACATAACAAAGCCAGATCAGCTTGTTCTACACAATACCATGTCTCACAGTATAAAATGCATAAACTCCCATTAGTATTTTCATCAGATTTCATTTAGTAGCTGTACTCAAATATAGCAAACTCAAATATTTTTTAAATGTTCATTGAAAGGATATTCTGTCAGTAGCTTATGTCATCAGAATGTAAGAATAATAATCCCATTTATTGGCAACTACCAGGAGGGATATTTACAGAGATATGTTCATAAACTAATAATTATTCTTACTTTTAGGTATATTCTTAAAAACTTTTCAGATGAGAAATCCATGGTCTGTAATATCATATTCTATACACAGGCAAGTGCATAGAAATGGCAGGCTTCTCTAATAATAATCAGACAACAGTTAACTCACCCCAAAGTATCTTGGCAACAATTAATGGAATCTGACACTTTCTCAAGACAATGCACCAACATCTGCTAGAAAATTGCCATTGTAAATATAGAAAGCAATAATGGCTACAAATGAGTATAGCACTGCCCGCCAGAACTGAGCTGTGCATGCCCTGCCCAGCTACACAACAAGCTTGTTAGCAAAATAGTGCAGATGCCACTCAGCACTCCTTCTTGTCACGTGCCCGCCCCTCCCCCAGCCCTCCTGTCAACCTCATCTTTTTTGCTAGGTAAACTCTGACAGAGCATTGCTCATTTGTTCGGTTGATACCCTAGTAACAAAATATTCTAAAGGCCACGTTAGACAATGGCTCCACAATCTCCTGTGTAAAAATCAATCAATAAAGGTCTGTGGCTATCAATGTCTCATAAGTTATAGTCACTACTCTTCTGTTAACTCCTTTGTTTAAAAGGAAATTCTTATTCCTATTGCTAGAAGCAAAATCTACTGCTGTCAGCTAAGCTTCCTTCCTATTGCTTCCTAGTTTGATGCAGTGAAATGACACATCATTGAGAGAGCCTACACAGAAGACTTAGCCCTGCACATTACCCATCAATCCTGAGCCGTGGATAGACTCTCAGTCAACACTGTACCTTATCCATGCTCACTGTCATGTGTTTTGTTTTATTTTTACTTCCATACCTGTAAGGCTAACCTTTTTCTAGAGAAAGAAAGAAAGAAAGAAAGAAAGAAAGAAAGAAAGAAAGAAAGAAAGAAAGAAAGGAAGGAAGGAAGGAAGGAAGGAAGGAAGGAAGGAAGGAAGGAAGGAAGGAAGGAGAGAGAGAGAGAGAGAGAGAGAGAGAGAGAGAGAAAGGGAAGGAAGGAAGGAGGAAGGGAGAGAGGGAGGGAGGGAAGAAGGAGGAAGGAGGAAGGAGGAAGGAGGAAGGAAGGAAGGAAGGAAGGAAGGAAGGAAGGAAAGAAAGAAAGAAAGAAAGAAAGAAAGAAAGAAAGAAAGAAAGAAAGAAAGAAAGAAAGAAAGGTAGATCAGTTACACTGCTAACAAACCAGAATCTCTAGCTAGGGAGGCATGCATGCATATGCCTGACTTTGCCTAAAAAGGCATGAGTAAACATATACTCACCCCAGATTGGGTACCCACAACATATCAAAGAAATGAGTCAACCCAAGTGCATCTTGGTAAGCTAATTGGACTACAGGGTTCCTCCTAGGAGCTTGAGTAAGGGCTTGTTTACTGCAACATGGATAACACAAAGCCAGTTGTATCGGGAAAGCCCATGTCAGTATGCATGGTGACTCACTGCAGCTGCATTCATCCATCGCCCTGCACAACCTACAGGCAACTGGGCTGAGAAGAAGCTACCCCCTTTCCAGGAACTGTGACTGCTTATTTAACCTTGGGGAGGGGACTTGTAAACTTGCAAGCTTCCAGAGTCTCCTGAGACTTGTAAGTCTTGTTTACTCTCCTAGGCTTGTCCGTGTCATTATCTTTTCCAGTCTTTTTCAGCACATGCACATGTAGAGAGAGCATTACCCAAATTAATGGACAATATTCATGAACAATTTGAGGAAGAGGACAGGAACGTTTGCCTTTATAGTGTGTTATAGGAAGTAAAAAAATTATAAAAGTATGAATGCTTAAGGCTAGGGTTGAGGATATCATGATGAGGGAGAGAAACACGCATGTCCACAGGAGCCAGAAAGACAATGAGCAGACAGCAACTCTGCATTCACAGGCCTCCATTCCACTGAGCAGCTTCCTATGTGATTACACCTTTTTACTCAAGGTGGAAGTGGAGAAATAGAGCGAGGGTCATGGTGTGACCTTTACTGTGAACTTAGTGGAGGCTAACATTTGGGCCTTTGTGTAGAAGCAAATGTGTGCAAGCACAGCCAGAGACTGACAATAGTAGCCTCGCTCTTCCATTGATCTTCTTTCCTCAACATCTATATTCATATAGCATCCATAATAATGACATGGACTTCCAATTTAAATACTGTCACTCTGTTAGCACAACTGATGTTATAACTCTATATACCATGTGTATAACAACCACTCCTACTCCTAAGGAAACCTTCATAGCCCAAGGGCACAGTCTCTTGAAATGTGCACATACATGTCCACATGTGTACATCTTCCTAGAGCAAGTTAAATGGCCACTCATATCTAATAATTACATACAATAATATTAACTAGATGACAGAGGAAAAGAAGAGTAAGAGACACTAACTACACTTCCTTCTCCCATAGAAAACCATTATCAGAACCACTGCCCTAACTCAAATTGAGAATACTACCATCACAGAATTAAAACAGAGGGCCTGAGAGTTTCTGTGAGTCTTTAAGATGTCAGTCTGCACAGGTGTGGATTGTACCAGGGACTGGTATTTCACTTTTCTCAAAATGCAAACCATGCTTATGGACATGAAGTAAATGTACTTTACATTTGAAAAGTAGAATAAAAATGTATTTTCTCTTGATGGGAGACCACCAGGAGAAAACCCCGTGAATGTATCTTGATAGTTGTATTATTTCCTGTCACCTGATGGCCCCTAAGTACAACTGAGTAGTTGGATGGCATATGAAGCCAACAGAAGAATTGTCATTAAGAAAAATGGCAGCTTCATGGCTTGAAGAATCCCACTCCCCTTCTAGGACCTAAACGTAAATCCTAGAATGTATGTGTCTATGCTCATTGCTTTTTAAAATACATTTCTGTGTCCATTTATGTCTTTGCATACATCATTTCTGTCTGCAGTTCTTTTTGCCAAGCTTTAGATTAAGGCACGAGTATTTCTGCTTGGCTATAAAAAGAAGTGTTATAGGTTTAAAATAAAATTGTATCGCCTTGAATGGTAAAGCTCAGGCTCCTTCCCATTGCCCCAGTATTTCTAGCCAACCAACTTTATTTTTGTTTTTATTATTTAGTTTGCTGGGGATGGTGGGAGCAAAGGATGATTTTTTGTTCTGGGAGTTGGTTCTCCCCTTTTTATCTTGAAACAGACTCTCTCTTGTTTCTGCTACTGTGCTGTATAACTCCAAGTTATCTGGTCTACAAATTTGAAGCCAACATCCTGTCTCTGCCTCCCATTTCACTGCAAGAACCACCTAGAAAAGGCAGTAAAGCAGATCAGATAGACAAGGACTTGAAAGGGATTTAAGAGAGGCTGGCAACAAAGAAATACAAGCTTTCTGGAGTGTTCTAATGTCTTCAATATTTTGGTGGTTCTCACATGACTGTAGATACTGATCAATGAGTGATTTTAATAACATGTTCATTGTATCCTAACAATGCCAACCTAAAAATAATATTTAACCAGAAACCACAACTTCTGTCTATAATATTCAAGATAGCTTTATTACAATGGCTAATGAAAATCATTGACTTGACTCAAAAAAGTTAATAGAAGCACATGAAAAAGTTTTGTGGACTAACACAAGCCATCTATTGTCCCTAGGCTAAGGCATATGGCCCTAGGAGAGAAGACATTGTGATGACTTTAAATATTTAGATTGCTTACTTCAGCATATAATTAAAACTCAATCTTGGGGAAGATAAGACAGTGTAACAGATGAAAAGTTGTTCTCCTAATTCTCCTGAGAAGTTGGATATTGATCAGTACCTTGACATTCTATCTTCCACATGAACCACTGAACTTATCATTTGACCTATTATATGTTTTATTTCCATAATCATTTCCATTTATTTTCTTCTGTATTTCTTATTATTCTGTATCCTTATTATTCTTTTTGTATTGTGAATTGACTTGCCTATTTCATTCAGTTGTTTGTGTTCTCTCAGAAAATACTGGAGTCTTCTTTGAGCTCCTTTATCATATTTCTAATTGTTCATCTGAACTCTGCATCTGGAATTCCATCTAGGTCTTTTTGATCAGGGCCTTTTCTATGGTATTGACAATCTGGGGAAGAGGAAAATTGTCTTGTTTTTTCAAGTTGTTATTCAGAGTTGTTCAGAGACCCTAAAACCATGACAGTCTATTGCCTTTGCTCTTAGATTCCCAGAACTTGATGGTAAGACCCTATTGCTTAGGTCATCACTTACTTCTGTCACAGGGTACAGAGAAATCAAGGTGGTACTGAACAGAAAGCTTTCTCCTGCTGTATAACTTTCATGGTACTGAAAGATGCTCTACAGGCTGATGGAGAAAAGTGATCATCAGTAGTACCCAGATGTGAATCTATATGCCCATGGATGCAATCACAGCATGAACATTAGAATACCCAGTCTCCTATTGATTTGATTTGAGGCATCCTCAATAGGAAAGACATGCCTAGTTTATAGATTTGTCCAATAATCAATGTTCAGGGACCACATAGGCCCCAAGAATGAACCTACTACCATTATGTTGCTATAGACACAGTATCAAACTGACTTCTAAGTCTGAATCTCTCTACTCATAGATCAGTGCAGCTCTTAGACCTTACCAGAGAAATTTCTCTGTGGGGTGGACAGTGTTTTACCCAGAAATTGACAACTCATCAAATACAGAGAATAAGAGACTATGAAATGCCCAGAACAAATGGGAACATCTACATCACATCTCCTTGCAAGGCTGAGGGACCATGGTGAAAGAGGGATCAGATAGATTATAAGAGCTAGAGATCAGGGATAAGAGACTGAAGCAGCATCTTCTGATACAACAGATCTACTGTACTCATGAACACACCATAGCATACGACCCACACGAGATCAAGCCAGCATGGGCCGGGAAAGCATTCTCCAGCCTCTGACCCTAGATGGGAAGCAGTTGATGCCTTCTGGGGGAGGGAAATTAGCTTTCATAAGGTTTGTGGTCCAAGGGAGTTTGGTCATACTCCGATAGATGGCCCCATACCTGGGAGTATGTGGACAGTACAAATTGGAATCAATGGGGTAATTTTTAAGGACATGAAGTTTAGCAGGAGATGGTGGTGAAAGTGGATCTTGGAGGAATAAGAAGGAGAATTGGGAGAGAACATGATCACAATGCATTTTATGCCATAAATATTAAAAATACTATCCATTTCCTTTTTGCAGCTGCAAGCTGTGAAATCTTGTTCATACAGAAGTCCTGGGAAAGTGAGTACTTTTATGAGAATTATATCCATCTCTGAACTCTGAGTTACAGAGCTAGGCTCACATAGCCCGAATGGTTGACAACATGAGTAGCATCTTGATTCCTTTCTTTTTGATAGCACATAACTGGAAACTCTCATATCTTGCCGTAGTTTCTCACAGAGTGGCAAGAAACATCTATATGCTATAGCAGCCACAGCAAGACTCAGGTTTTGTCTGGGTCAGGTGAATTTTACAACCTGGAACAAAATCCTAACCCAGGAATGAGAAACACTCTTTGTAAGGAAGGCAAAGGAGATGCAGATAAGAGTCATGAGAAGAGGAGGCCGTGAAGACCCTTGAAATTTAAGGATCACAATGTTGATGACATGAGTTCTTTGTATTGCAGTATTCCTTCCGCAGACACTACAGGCTATGGCTCCCAGGCGTTCAGATATTTAGGTGGGAATTCCATTCATCCCAACATTGTGGTATATACAGAAGCTCACAATTAAACAACGAATGTCTCTAGAACAATTGAAATTTCATCGTGTCATTTCAGGAAACTATATCCCTCTGATAATGCACTCAGCAATAACTTGTATGGTTCTGTTTCCATGAGAACAGTTTGGTATTCAGCACACTGTTGAAAGAATTTTTATGCTAGTAGTTTCTTAGTCAGAGATAATCAGACTTTGGAAAAAGTACACTGTTTCATATCCCCAACTTCCAAAATTTACTAGATATTTCAAAAGTCATAAAAGTCCAACATAGTCTAATATTAGTGAAACGAATTCTTTTAGTCCTAACATCTTTTTTGGCAAGAACACAAGATGAGAAGATAAAACTCACTAATCAAGAACATGTTTTTGGCTCATTTTACACACACACACACAACACACACACACAACACACAACACACACACACACTCACAGATGGGGGGCAGTTCATTTTTCCAGGATAAAAAAAAATCCTTTGGAGTTGTTCTTTGAATTATTGATCTGGTTTTTTTTTTTGCTTGCTTTCTGAAGTGTAAATAAGATTATGTATTTATCTGAAGTGTCTTTCAGATTTTTGTTATGAGTACTTGGATCTTTAGAGACTATGTGTTGTCATTGCATGGAAGTCTTACATGGATTTAAATAGAAATTCAGTGACCTTCAAGAATGTAAGCATTAAACCCGCTCTGTGTGTGATGCCACACCAGCAGCTCAGGGGATAGAAAGGATGCTCCTTTATGAGATACAGTGTTTGGAGTCTGGAAACATGTTCAACACCACCATAAGCCAAGGAAGGAAATGAAGAATCAATTAAAAGTATCCAAATGTCTCTAAGGAACAGGGCAACACTATAAGTTTTATGAAAATTAGTGTAAGAAAATACTAAAAAAAATGAAGGGGTTATAGGGGGAGTAGAGAGATAACAGAGAATGAGACTAACCAGAAGATATCAGAAGATGATAGATAGATAGATAGATAGATAGATAGATAGATAGATAGATAGATAGATAGATAGATAGATAGATGATAGATAGAGATAGATAGATAGATAGATAGATAGATAGATAGATAGATAGATAGA
>NW_021604792.1:770138-801175 GCF_004785775.1 Grammomys surdaster
ATAGATAGATAGATAGATAGATAGATAGATAGATAGATAGATAGATGGATAGATAGATAGAGATGGATGGATGGATGGATGGATGGATGGATGGATGGATGGATGGATGGATGGGCATGAAATCACAGACAGATGTAGATCAGGAAGATGGCTCAGTAGGTGAAAGTGCTTGGCATTCAATGATGTTCAATCCCCAGAACTGATACAAAGGTGGAAGGAGAGAAGGGTCAGAGAGATGGCTCTGTGACTGAGTGCAAAGTATTCTTGCAGAGGACCCCCTAGTGAATTCAGTTCCCAGAATCCATGTTCTGTGTTTTACAATTGCCTGTTACCATTTTAGCCTCTGCTGTCACAGCACACATGTGCACAAAAGCCACACAGAGACATATATGCATGCACATAGTTAAAATTAGAAATATAAAATCTTTAGGGTCCCTGGAAAACAGTGGACTTCAATTATCAAGCAAGCATGCTACAGTTTTTCACTTTTATTATTAAGCTTTAAGAAATAAAGTGGACCTGGGGTGGAAAGCATGTCCCAAACAAACAGCAATGAGCTATAAGGACCAGCTAAGGAGGGCTGTGGAGACAGAACCACAATCATCATGAACATCATGAAAAAACACGTGTAAAGGTATGGCAAGATCCCTGCTGCTCCTAAAGGCTTTGCTTGGTTATGAAGCCCAGACTGGCCTTGACCTCAACAATTATCTGGTCTTAGCCTGGAAGTTACAGAACTGACCTTTGCTCAGTTTTTGAGAGATGGTAATTATTCTGTTGATAGCTGCAGTAACAACCCCAAAACCCATGAATGTACTTAGTGCTATAGAACAGTTCGAATGCAAATGTGTACTGAAGCCAAGTGTTTTGTCTGCAATGGTAAATCTGAAATGGCAAATCTTATTTTATCTATATGTATGTCAAATGAAGCCAGTTTAGTAATGTTAAGGCACAACAGTAAAGGGTTAGATGTTTATTGATTAGAAATATTTTGATAAATATTCAAAAAAAAAGGTAAAATTGACTTCTTCCAGAGTCAGAAAAAGGAGCCAATGGATCTTCTGAGAGGCAGAGTTTAAGTTTCTATCCCTAGAAAAAACTAATTCTGTTTTGATTTCTCAACATATATACATGCTCATTCATACATGTTCATTCATCTACATATATGAATGGATAGTTTTCCCACAGAGTTTTGACGCAGATCTCATAGAATCAGATTAGGTAGCTTGGAGTAGTTTGGAGGAGGACCAGGCTATTACACCCTGTAGTCTGTCAACCATTCATGCAGCTCAGACTACTGTATCTTATTCAGCTCCTTTGAGTCTGCCAGCTGACTTGAGAGTGTCTATAAAGAACTACCCAAGAACCATCTAGCACTCAACCTGTGGGAACAAGTCACCATCAAGCTACTGAGTTGGAGATGAATTGTTACTCAGCAAAAGGCTAAAGCATAAACTATCACTAAATAGTACCCTTTCCTCCTACTCCTTCCTTAAGCCTTTACGGTTTAGATTGATGGTTATCTAATTGATATGATATAATAAAGAAGAGATATTAAGAGTCAAAGTTCTTGAGTAAAGAAAGTGGACTAGAGTCTAGAGGGTGGTCCAGAGGATAAGAGCACTTGCTGTTATTCCAGAAGACCTTGGCTCAGTTCTCAGCACCCACATGGCAGCTCCCACTGCCCATTTTTCCATTTCAGGGGGTATGAAGCTCTCTTCTAGCCTCCTTAGGCATTGCACACACATCATGAATGTGCATGCAAACAAGACACTTATGCACATAAAGTGAAAGTAAGTTAATCTTTTTAAAAGGAACATGCAAAGGATCATGCCCGATAGAATTATATGCAATCTATCTATCGTATAGGAGTGGAAACATTGTGGAAAAATTGTGATGTATCCTTTGACTTGATTGCAAAATATGTAAAAGGTGTTTTTTTTTAATTTCCCGATTCATTTTCTAAATGCTGCTGCTTTGCATTGTGCTTAATAATATTTTATATAGCAAAACTCATTCCACTTGGCTCGAAATGAAGCACAGTAGTCTAGCCTAAATAAACACCCAATATTCACTCAATTTAGTTGATTGTATGTTAATGGATTCTTAAAATTCATGCAATTACGCATATAAAGAATTTCAAACTACATTACTGAATTTCCTTTTTCTACCTCCCTTAGAAATCAAAGGTTAAGAAAGGAAAACAGCCTGGTATTAATATTGATTTGTCTGCGGCACGATAGATACCTTTCATTGATAGGTAACAGCCAAACTAATGAGAAGAAATTAAACATGGCTGTTGCCTACAGGGCTCTAGTAACTTACTATTGGCAAAACAGGGAACCCTCTCTAAGAGATATTAAATTGAAAATATAGTTCTTGGTCTTAAATTAGTATAATATCGCTGGGGGAAAATATAAGTTAAAGCTAGAAGCGAATGTAACTAACTCGTGCTTTGTATCCAGCTCAGCGTCCGTCTTGAGAGTTTATACACAAGGACAGTACTACCTGATAGTTGAATGACTAACTGTAGAGAAGATGGCTGTGTGTTGTTCTGTGTAAACAGTGCAGTCTAAGGATAGAAACTGTGTAACTTCCCACATGCACGATCTGACACCACTGACATCAATACTAAGTCAGCACACAAACAACGATTTCACGGATGCCAAATGTCAAAAGCAAGTTTGAACAGCTCTCCTTCATTTGGTTCACACTGAAACAGAATAATAAAAAAAATAAAATAAAAATAATAAATGATAAAATAAATAATGATAATAAATGCAACAGGAAATAGAATGAACAATGAAACACTCTACTCCCTTCCTTTTTTCATGTTTAACAAACAAGTTCTCCTTGAAGTAAGAAGAAAGACTTGCTTATAAAGATTTCCTCCATAACACCTCAATTCACTCAACGTTTAAGTTCAGAATCAGAGCTAGGGTCTTCTACTAACTGTGACCTAACCTATAATCACAGGCACCAGATCGCTAAAGTCACTGCTCAGCATGCAAGGACTTCTGCACAGCCTGGAGTGGTTGATCTAAATGTCTCCATCTCTGGGCCTCTTCATTTTCTTCGCTTTCCCTTATTTTCTTCTTCCATGCCTATTGTGCTTTTTTCAGGGATTCCTGGATTTACTGACTCTGCTACTATGAGGTATGGTTCTATACTTCCTGTGCTATGTTGTCTGCAGAATGTGGTGTCCCACACATGCAGTTCTAGCATTTGAGAGGCAGAGACAGAAAAATTGGAAGTTCAAGGTCACTTCTGGTTTCAAACTTAGTACAAACCTAATCTTCACTACATGAGACACTGCCTCATGGTTTTCCATGCCCACCTCCTGCATCTCCCACGGTTCCCTTCTGAATTCATTAGTCTCTTTTCTATGATGTCTCTACCCCTCCCCCAGTCTGCCTTACTCCTTTCTCTCTGTGTCCCTCTGCTCTTCTCTCTCTTTCATGTCTTTTCCTCTTCCCTCTTGTCCACCCCTTTCTTTTCATTCTATTCCTCCTCTCCCTCCTCTTCTCTCTCTCCATTCCCTACCTTCCTCTTCCTCCACTCCATCCCTCTTGTTTTTTCTCCACTCTTTCTCTTTATTTCACCCTCCTTCCCCACCTCCCCTCCTCTCCCCTGTGGTACAATGACCTGCCTTTTACTCACTCTTAGGCTTGTCTTCTGGGCATCTCTCCTTGGGAATGCACTATTTTTCACTCTGGAAATGACTGGCTGGCTCAAAGAAATGTCTCGCAAGAAATAGTCTCCCTAGAACAAGAGACACCCTCACCCCCTTTTCTCTTCTCGGCAAACACATCTCATGAACTGTGCCATTTAGAGAACAAACTAGTAGCAGCACATGTGACAAAAGTTTGGGGGCTTTTACATTGTCTTAAAAAGCCCTTTAATGACTCATAACCTAAGTTAGATAAATGGGCCTGTCCAAGACATTTGTCATTTTGACCCTAGGCTTGATTCCCACCCTGCCACTGTCACACGGATGGCTGTTAAAATGCTCCAAACAGCAGAAGAATGGGAAAACAAAGACAAGAGCCAGAGAACTGCATGTTTCCAAATGAGCAAATATTGCACATATTTGAGAAAATTTGTATTGGGCTAGTTTACAAATGTTTGAGTGCTGTGACACTCTCCAGAGGAGGGAAGGAGATAACCTCTGACCATAAGAATGCAGTACTCTGCCCGTGATGGCACTGACCACTTAGTGCAGCGTTTACGGATTAACACCTTCCTCTCTGGGTTAATTTTACTTAGGAACGACCATGCATGTGTTTGCCCATGAATGAAACAGAAGTTGTAAGCATTCCACATCAGCACTTCAAATCTGAAAGCTAAACACATCAAACTTATCTGTAAAGGAATCAGACATGTTTCATATTTTGGCTCATTTTAAATGTTGTCCTTGTGACAAAGGAAGGCACTTGCTTGTTTATATGTGTTCGGCATAGAAAATCTACCGCAGAAATCTTGTGGTAACTAATAACATAGTTATCAATAGCTTACTAAGACTTTAGCTATCTCCACTCTGGCCATTAAGTGGGTCATCTTGGCTGCAAGACCTCCCTTTGCTTCCCATTCTCCTCACCAGTTTCATAAAATAGTTGGTTCAGTGATGCCTACTGGAGCACTGGGTGCTTTTAAAAAAAATAACCTCACTTCATTGTTGAAGCATCCTTATCAAGGAGGCATTATTATCCCCAATCCAAGGAGAACTGAGCCTGACTTAATCTAAAGTCTTGTGCCAAATATACAATCGAGCCAGGATTTGAAACTCATCATGACTGTGTCAAAATGTGGACCCTGGAATGCTCAATAATAAAGTATGATATTAAAAAAATATGTGTCTTAAAATCAATAGTTCAAGGAGGGACATGATGCTGCTGTTGTCACGTCCCCATGGCCGCGTCCCTATGGTTACGTCTGGATGAACATGCAGGTGGCACTCACGGCATCCACCGTGTGGTGAGAGAAGATGATGACATGAAGACAGGAGAACCACATACTGAGAAGGATTAGAGGTGCAGGAGGAAGGAATTGGAGATTGATATGATCAAGAGATGTTGTTCTCTGTGGTTCAAGCCAATGTCTGCACAACTGGGTAGATTTCATTTATATACCCAGTCTCATATTTTATTGATTAAAACCATTGGTTGAAACAGAAATGGAAACCATAAAGTTGATGAAGATATAACAATATTAATAATTCTCCAAAAAGAAAAATGGATTAATTTGATTTTGATACAAAGAAGCCTCTGGTAGTTTGCTACATGTCAGATTGTTAAAATAAAAGAGAAAACCCATGTGAAGGCCAGATGAGCCAGGCGGTGGTGGCGCACGCCTTTAATTCCAGCACTTGGGAGGCAGAGGCAGGCGGATTTCTGAGTTCGAGGCCAGCCTGGTCTACAAAGTAAGTTCCAGGACAGCCAGGACTATGAAGAAAAACCCTGTCTCGGAAAAAAAAAAAAAAAAAAAAAAAAAAAAAGGCCAGATGAAATCCTATCTCCTGTGAGATAGAAACTCTCTTAGTGGCCCAACAAGAATTCACTAATACAAAAAACATCCCAACAGGCTAGAGGTTCTCAGATTGTATGCAGGCTCTGGTGGAAGCTAACCCAATACTGAAATAGAGTTGGGCAAGGATAGCAAAGGGACTCCTCAGATGGAGATCTTGTTAAAAATAAGATTCTGGAAGTTGTCATATGCCATTTTGCCTTGTAGAACAAACAGAACACATAAGCACATGGACACATACATACACTCACATGTGCGTGTGCATACACACACACATGCATGTATACACACACACACACACACACACACACACACTGAAAGATTCAAGTTGTAGCTAGCTATAGACTTATGTAAGCAGTGGTAAATTTTTGCATACCTTGTCTGTCATTGTTCAATAGCGGTGTCACCAGGCCCTACAAGGTCAGCTGGAAGCCAGTTCATTGATGGTGTCTGTTTTGCTGTATTTGGAGAGTATTGGCAGAGCCAGAGATCCTGGAAAAACTGAAGAGAATTTGCTTCACACATTTATCCAGAAGCTTATATGGTTATAATACAAGTTTACTCAATATAATGTTCCTGAAATTTGGACTCATGTTTTGTCTCTTTTTTTCTTCCTTCCTTTCTTTCTTCCCTCTTTCCCTCCTTCCTTTTTTTTCTTCCCTCCTTCTTTCCTTTTTTTTCTTTTTCCATGCATTTGTCTGACACCACAGTAGGTGACATCAGAAAAGCACAGAATAGAAATCCCTTGGCGAGTAATCACACAGATTAGATTACTTTTTATGTATATTTCTCTACTCACCTATTTCCCACTGCTATTCAACATTTTCATATGGTATACATCTGCTTATTTAAGAAGACAAAACACACTTTGCATACAGACAAAACACTCATATACATAAATTTTTTAAAGTAAAATGAAATTTAAATACAAACAATTTATTAACTTGATTATAGCATATACACAACATGCGTGTGTGTATATACACATGCACCCTACAAACATATGCATGCACATGCACACTGCATACACATGCACACATGTACATACACACACATGCATAAACATGCACACTATACACACATGCACACACTATACACATACATGCACATCCACACTACAGACACACACACACATACACGAGCTACTTTATACCTCAAGTGTTCTCATTTCTCACTTCATCAGAATGTCTCTGCTTCTTCTTCCCAACTCCAGTGTAATGATGTCTTTTTCCATGTGTCCAAATCTGGGCATTTGAATTCAATATTGCCTTGTGTCAACCACAGTTAAATTTTTCATAAGATACTTAAATTTTTATGAGACAAAAGTAGAGAACTGTTACTCTTAGCCAAAGACCTGCCATTTGCTCTCTTTGATCACAGGGTTCCAGGACAAAGAACCCGGACTGCAGGCAACTGTTCCAAGGTGAGGTACAAGTCACGCAATCCCCACTGAGCACACACAGCTGCTGTGCTCAGCATCTGTGCCTAGGGCTGAGGTTCCATGTTGCTTAGGAACAGTAAATGAATAGATGTGACTTTTAAGTTACTAAGTAATAACAGAATTCTTTTCAATCTGCTCTATAAATTACATGTTAATTGACTTTTGCTAAAGTGTTTTTTTTTTAATGTAATATCTGTTAACATTATTTGCAATGGTGGAGATCAAGCCCAGAACTCTGGCTCTGCTCTGCCAAGCTTTACCTCAAAGCTAGACTTCCCAGTGATAAAATTATTACAGATTCTCTCCCTTTTCTATTCGTAACTATAGATGAAGTACTTTATCAACTTTACCTCCTGAGTTACTGTATTTATTGCTTTACTGTTGCTGTGATAACACACCATGACCAAGGCAAGTTATAGAAGAAAGGCTTTATTTTGGCTTATAGTTCCTGTGGGATGAACCCATTCAGGCAGGGAGGTATGGCAGCAAATGAGGGGAATGAAGTCAACAGCAGGAAGCTGAGCAATCCCATTTTCAAGGAAAGAGCAACGCAGGGAGTGAATGAGAAGTGGAGTGAGCCTTGAACCCTCAAAGTCTGACTCCAGTGATGTACTTCCTCCACTAAAGCTGCGCCTCCTGGTCCTCTGCAACAGCGCCACCAACTGGAGACCCAGTGTTAGAACATGGAAGACTATGGGGGACATTTCTTAGCTCAACCACATAGTAACCCCCTACAAGAATTCCATTCCTGTCACTGTTAAAAACATTAAAGTATTAATCAGCCATGGCAGCACCTATGTGCAGTCAGTCCCACAGGAGGCTATCTTAGGAGAATCGTTTGAGCCTGAGGGTTCAAATACATCAGTAAATAGAAGCTGGGAAGACACACGTGTGTGGATCTGCATTCAGAGCTCCAGTGCCGAGTTTTCAAACAGCCAGATGTGGCAACACACCTGCAGTCCCAGAACTGGGGAGTGGGGGGGGGGGGGAGAACACCTGGAGCTCATTGGCCAGTAAGGCTAGACAGCTGGTGAGTTCTGGGTTCAGTGAGAGACACTGAATGAAAAACATAAAGTATTGAGCAATACTGGACGTAAAAGCACAATCTGATGTCAACCTCTGGCCTCCACACAAATGTTGCACAGTCATACACACACAAACATACACACTACACATACACACCAAAATGAATAGATCAATAATGCTTTAAAATGTTTCATTTACTTATATTGATCCCTGATGTAAATTATTAAAATATGGATTAAGTGTTCTAACAGTGTTCTACTGGAGAGAGTTAAAACTTTGCTTAGTAGCCGTAGCTGAAGCTGTATTTATAGAACGTAGTGCCGTGGAATCCTAAACCAATTCACTCAGCACCTGAACTCTCTTCCCGGATTTCACTGTGCACCACTCCTGCAGAGGACCCAAATCTGGCTCCTCCCAATACGCATGTCAAGAGGCTCACAACCAACCACTTACGAGTCTAGTTTCAAGGGGGTCAAACCACGCTAGCCTCTGCAGACTCCTGCCCTCAAGTGTACACACGGAGATACAAGTATTAAAAATTTAAAATAATTTGAAAATAACTATCTTTTTAAAATCAATGTTAAATACATAAAAACTGAACCATCTAAAGAAATGCATGTTTTGATTTATCTAAAATCACATCTGTTATAGGAGACACAGTAACACCTTCGGAAAAAGCCCAAGTTATTGTTAGCTTTGTGTTAATTAAAAATATGAACTAACAAAAACTTATTTCGCATGAAGCACCTTTGAAGTAATTAAAGCTATAGAAAGATCTTTTAAATTGTCATTTACTAAAGTACTTAATACTCACTACCTTTTAAGACTCAGGAAGATTTTTTTAAGTGGAACTTACAAAATACATGCTATAGGTATATCATGCAATTTTGACTTAAATTTTTAAAAATGATCTGTGCTAACTGGGCCCAATAGCTCACATCCCAGCACTAAATTTGTAGGAAGAGCTGAAAGCCATCTTCAGTTACATAACAGCTGTCTCAAACACAAAGACAACGGCAACCAAAGAGACCTTTACTCGGAGGTGTCTCTTTAAGGATATCTTGAAGTGTGGCTAAACAGAATAAAACAGATCTTGTGACTGTACTTTAACACTAAGGTAAGCCGCACTGATGTCAAAGCGTTATCGCTACCCACCCTACAGATAATGTCTTTCCCAAGGCAGGGCAATAAAGATTTGCTTCAGCCTCACTGTCGGTCCTGTAAATCCTCTGAGAAAAGCAGTTTCCTTCTGCGCTACATGTGTGGCTGGGATTAGGAACAAACAGGCAAGAGTCCTAAGCAGGGAACGACTCCAGGGTTTTGTTGTTTTCAGTCACTGCTGTTAGCTCTGGGCAATGCTGAAGCAAGAGACGCAAGCTTTTCTAGGAAGCAGTGCATGGAATTTGTTCAAAGGCAGATGAGCCAATGGAGGTAGAGAAGAGGACTAGAGACAGGGGTTATGTGGTCAGCTAGAAGATTAATGGGACTCCAGACCACGGTTCTAGGACATTTGTCTCAGTAAAAAGGCATGGGAATCTTACATTTTCACATGTCAGGATACAAATTCCTATTCCTCCATGCGTTCGACACCAACAGGACTTTAAATTGCCCTCTTCGTGTGTTGATAAGCGGCTTAACCTGTGTGTCTGTAAAATGAGACAGCGCCCCCTAGGGTTTCTGGTGCTTAACTGCACTCACTGAGGAAAGTTCTTATAGAGAAGCCCACCAAATGATGGGCCCCCATGAAAACGTTGGCTGTCTTCACATGTTTTTGTCTGTTTGAGCTTTGGCTCCTTCATCTGGAAAATGGGGAAAGTGGAGCACCCTCTTTTCGAATACAGATGTTTTAATTATGTGTACATATGTGTGTGTGTGTGTGTGTGTGTGTGTGTGTGTGTGTGTGTGTGTGTGTAGGTTCATGTGCAGGTGTCTATGGAGACCAGAAGTATCAGATTCACCTAGACAGGAACGATAGACAGCCATGATCTATCCAACATGAGTGATGGAAGCCAGACTTGGGTCCTCTGCAAGAGCAATATGTACTCTTAACCACTGGCCCATCTCTCCAACCCCTGAGAGACTCCAGGCTACAGGAAATGCTTGTCATTTTGCTAGTTGTGGCTTTCGTTATTTCTAACTATGCATTCGTCATTTTGCATCAGACTAGCATATCACACACTTAAATATTATCCCGAAAACAATACACTGGCTTATTCTTTCTGAATAGGATGACAGCACATGAGAAAACCTAGAATTTAACTCCTTCCTTGCTAAACAGCAGAAGACATTCTTCCCAAAGGAAGTAAACTACTGATATGAATTTAGATTGAAAATGTCCTTCACCCAGGTGACCACATAAGATGATCAGATTCCTGAGTCCGGTACACATGGGTTATCTAGCTTTGAGAATTCTATGTGCTGAATCAGAACACATGGTCATAAGACCCAAATATTTACTTTGCCTTAGGTATAAAGAGGGCAATAAGATATTAAGATAAATTCTTATCTCATTGAAACAAAAACAACAAAAACACTAGGTAGCAAAAAAAAAATCAGGGATTGGAAAGATTGCTCAGTGGTTGAGTGTGCACACTATGTTTGCAGAATATCTGAGTTTGGTTCCCAGCACCCAGGTCTGGGAGTTCACAAGGCTGCTGACGTAGTGCCCTCCCTCTTCTGGTCTCCTCAAGCACTGCAGTGCCCACCTCAACACACACATAGACACATAATTTTAAAACAATAAAAAATAAATCTGAAAAACAACTGTATTAGAAAGTGAGCAACCCAATTCCTGAAGGTATATTAACTACACTCTTTCAGATCAAAGGAAAGAAATGTCACTAGCTGTCACAGCACTCGGGGATGCAGAGAGACATCTGCTTCTTACTGATGTCCTTGCCAGTGGGGCCAATTAATTAAGATAGTTCCCTCCTCTCCCGCCTTGATTCCAAACACATTACACAAGTTCTATGTGGAAGTCTTGCTGCTAGAAGATCGTTTCTACCCATTCATCTAGGGTTTTCTATACCATTCATTTTCTGTTAAGGAAATTCCCACTGTTGCCCTAAATTAACGGACATATTTGTTTTTACATGAAAGATCGAATTCCTTCTATCTCGCCTTCAGCCAAGGCAGCCACAAGGCAGCAAGAGAATCAGCAGATACAGCTTCCAGCATCCTCTCAGCGCTGGCTCGAGCGTCAAGAGAAAAGCCCGCGGTGATCCACCGGGGGACAGACAACTCATCACAGGCTCTCCCCACACAACCCTTGCCAGCAGCCGCAAACTGCCATGTGAAGGTCAGGGAGAGATCAGAGATCAAAACCTAAGGCTCTTCCTGCCAAATCAGAGTCCTTGCAAGGATGCACATGGCACCACGGGACATGCGGGATCCAGAAGAACAGAGTTCAAACATTTCACCCAAGGCCAGCCCTCTCTTCTCTCAAGCTCCGACATGTTCTTCCTCTAAAGCATGGCCTTCCCAGCTCTGCCCCCTGAGAACACTGATGACGCTGCACCATGATAAAATGTCATGCGATAAACAAGGACAAATAATAGGAAACAGTTGTTTTAGGGAATTCTGTATGGAGACGCGAGGACCCCAGTGTCCTGTTACCTGTCACATTCTCAGAGGAGTGAACGCGTGGCATATCTAGAGTATCTCAGAAACACTGTCCCCCCAAACAACAAGCAAGATTCATAAATAACTTGTTTTTTGATTGAGCTGGTAGTTTTTCGAATTTTATTAACCATTACATTCACTTGGAAAACATATTAAAAAGAGATTTCTAATCCATCCCTTAAATCAAGTGACTCAGAACCACTTGGAGAAGTAAGCACCTAAGGACCTAGATTTTCGCCAGGATGGTGGTGGATAAGATAAGGTTAAGATATTGTTGGATGGAACACAGTTTGTGAGGGGTTGGGAGGACCCCATTGGCATGTACATTAGTTAGAGAGCCGATGTCTTTCCTTCAGCTTTCGTGATTGTGGGTGACAGCCGGTGAAATTTCTTTTCTTTGGTCTGAAATTCCATGTGTATTGGATCACTTAATGTCCCAATGACAGGGTTTTTTTTTCCTGTTCAAAACAGTTTACTGATGTTATAATATGTAGTTGAGTTATAATATTCTTCTATTAACAGAAACAGATAAAGTGAATTTTTGTTAGTCTTCCAAGAATGTTTTCATTAATTTAATCTACTTTACCTCCCAATCGCAGCCCCCTCCCTCCTCTCCTCCCAGTTCTACCCTCCCACTCTTTTCCCACATTTCCCTTCCTTTTCTCTTCAAACAAGGGAAGAGCTTCCCCCTTGGTACCAACCCACTCTGGAACATTAAGTCACATCAGGACTAAGCGTACCCTCTCCCCCTGAGGCCAGACAAAGCAGCCCAGCTAGGGGAAGGGATCCAAAGACAAACAATAGAGTCTGAGTCAGAGGCAGCCCCTGCTCCAATGGTTAGGGGACCCACATGAAGCTGTACATCTGCTGCACATGTGTAGGTAGGAATCTAGGTACACTCCATGTATGCTCTTTGGTTGGTGGCTCGGTCTCTTGGAAGCCTCAGGGACCAGTTGGTTGGCTCTGTGGGGCTTCTTGTGGTGTCCTTGACCCCTCTCGATCCCTCAGTCCTATCCCCACTCTTCCATAAGACTCCACAAGCTCTACCGAATATTTGGCTGAGGATCTCTGCATCTGTTTCCATCTGGTGCTGGTTGAAGCCTCTCAGATGAAAAGCTCAGATACTAGGCTCCTGTCTGCAAGCCTAGCTGAGTTTTATTACTAGTGTCAGGAGTTGGCTCTCTCCCATGGGTAGTTCTCAACCAGTCATTGGTTGGCCATTCCCTCAAACCCTGCTCCATCTTTGTCCCCACACATCTTGTAAGCAGGGCAAATTTTGGGTCCAAGGTTTTGTGGTGGGGTTGATGGCCCCATCCCTTCGTTGGAAGTCCTCTCTTGGTACAAAGGTAGCCACTTCAGGCTCTATATTCTCCACTGCTAAGAGTCTCAGCTAGGGTTACCCCTGTATCCTCCCAGGGGCCTCCTCCATCCCTGGTCTCTAGTTTTTACCAGAGATGCTCCCCTCCACCAATGAAGATTTTTTTAATTTATCTTTATTATTATTTTAATCATGTATGGGTGCGTGTGCATAAATGCTCACAGAAGCCAGATTCTCCAGAGCAGGAGTTATAGGAAAGTTGTAACCTACCAGGTCCCCTGCAAAAGCAGTGTGTGTTCTCAACTGGTGAGCCATCCATCTCTCCAATCCTTCTAATATTGTGTTATGAGTGGTACACTTACACATTCCCATGGGTGTGTGCATGTGTGCATGCAGATGAAGTCTGCAGATGAATATTTGGTGTCTTCCTCTATCATTTCCACCTTGTTTACAAGTGGCTCTCGCTAAACCTGGAGCTCGTTGACTCAGCTATCCTGCTCAGCCAGAGCTCCAGCCCTCCACTCGTCTCCACTTCCCCACCTCTTTGATTACCGGCACAGGCCACTATGGTCAGCATTTTGTGTGGTGTACTGGAGCTCAAACTCAGGTCCTCGTGCTTGGAAGGCAAGCATTTCACCACCTGAGCTGTCTGCCCAGCCTTTCTGTGTGTTGTTATACAGGTAAGATTTCACTGGCTCTTCCAGTTTTCATTCAAGAGTTACCAAGAAATCAGACAAGAAAATAATTATACAGAAGGTAAGCAAGATCAAGGGAAAGTACCACAACAGGGCACAGGGGGAAAGCAAGAAAAGACTTTAAGGGCTGGTTTCCATCTGAGATGGCCTTTACAGACCCATAACCTTGATGAGAATCAAAAGCAAGGGTAAAGGCACAGAGAGACATAAAACCGACTCTAAGAATGAAAAGGGAGGAGTAACAGTGTTTAGCAAGAGAAGACAAACTCACAGCTGGAAATTTGGGTGTGTGCTCAGAGGAGAGGTAAGTGATTCCGCTGCAGTGTGTGTACCAAATTCCTTACAAAATGAGATCAATGAACCAGGCCTTGGAGTCATTCTCTGGTGCCCTGCTCAGAAACATATTTATTTCTGGCAGATGGAAGAGGCAAAGAAGTGTGGAAATATTTGCAAAGTTCCATTGTGCTTGGAACGGGGAAAAACCAGGCATGATGGGAGTGCCCCTAAATCTCATGTGGCCATGATGGTGGCACTCCAGCAATCTCAGCTAGGCATGGTGGAAGCACATCTATAATCTCATGTGGGCAGTCAGGGGCACCCCAGCAATCCCATCTGAGTGTGATGGGTATACCTCTGAAGTCTCAGAACTTTGGAGGGAAAGGCAAAAGGACAAGGAGTTCAAGGCCAGTCTAGGCTGCATAGTAAGTCGAAGACAAGGCCATGATCACGTCTCAACAAGTCAAGCAATGATGAAGGCAACAACTACAACAAAATAATGAGAAAAGAAAAAAAATCCTTATTTAAAGTCGCATTTTAAAATATTTTCAGAATGATCCATCTTACTTCTTCTTTTTCATCTAACTTTCAAAAGTAACAAATAGGAAACCATGATAAATACAAAAGAAGGGTGTTTATAAGGAAGGTGTCTATTATATCATGTGGGATAAATACGATAAAGATTAGGGTTATTCAAAAGCCGGCCCTCTACAGCTTCATCTTCCACTTTCCCTCGGCAATACCACACAGAGACCACAACAATCTGCCCAGGAGGCAGGACATGCTTCTGCCCCGACCTTTGAGCAGATGGTCCTAACGGCCTGAAGTCTATTCACCCAAAAGCCAGTCTTCCTACCCATCAAGAATCTGCTCCGTGGTTATTTTCAATTACATTTGAATACCATTGTCTTCAAAACCGAAACTGGCCCTTCCAACCCTAACACTGTGCTCACCATTGCAACTCCCGCCCTCCGGATCCTCCTGCCCCGGCGCTGTTTTAGGTCTTGCAGGTGACCCTAGCTAATTGCATACATTCCCTTGTTTATTTTTCTTTATTGTTCATCGCTAAGATCCAACGTCTGCATTAATTACTCTTCCCACTGCTGTGGCAAAACACCCCCAAAGAAGCAACTTGCTGTTTGAAGTATTTACTGGGGTTTAACAAGAAATGTTAAATGTTCCTTATTAAATATTATTGGATATTATTAAGGAATGTTGCAGTTTACCAAGGGATATAATTCATCATGAGGATAAGGCAGCACAACAGGGGCTTGAGGCGACTTGTGACTTCGCCGTCACAATCTGGAGGCAAGAACAGACCAGAAGTGGGACTGACCCTGGGAATCAGGTCTCCAGGCCCAACCCCTGTGAGGTGCCACCTCCTGAAGGTTCCACAACCTCCCAAAACAGCGCCACCAACTGGAGACTGAGTGGTCAAACAGAGCCTTCGGGAGACAATTCACCTTCAAATGAAAACAGTGTCTTAAATCAAATAACTTCACTCTGAATTCTGGCCTAAAGAGAACCGGCGGCGTCCAGCAGGCACACCTAAGTCTACAGAAGTGAACTGGTGATGACTGTCATCTGCACGCACTAGCGTACTTCAGCAGGGACCAAATGAGCTTCTCCAGGCCCATCTGCAGCATGAGAGTGGGAGTGGTGATTGATCTTTTTGCATGATATATTTATGTAAGTATTAATCAACAGCTCCTGATAAAGAAAAACACAGTATAGGCCTAAGTAAACACACATGTGTCATTGAAAAGTGATTTTAAATGCAAGCAGCTTTGCAGAAATTCTCATGAACGATCCCAAACGTTAGCAATTACAGTCTCAGAGAGAAGATTGGTCTCCATAAATGAAACAAATGTGGAAACTTTTTAGATACACGAGATGGGGTAACGTGGATGTCAAGATGGGTTTATACGAAGAGTTGGAGGAACAGGCATAGTGGTGGCAGCGGAAGAAAGAATCTCATGGAAGTGCTAAGCAGAGAGAGAGCATGGGGGAAAGAGTTTTCTCCTCTTCCCTTCCCACTGGGTATGAGTGTATTGAGGCACTGTGTTCACGAGAGCTGCTTGGATAGCTCTACCCAAAGCCGAGAAGGGACCAAACAATGGCATCAGGCACTTTCTAAGCATCTCTTCGTGCTAGAACATCTGCTAGAGGCTTCATTATTCTTTTATCCAAGAGAGAACGTAATTCTTGTTACCCACAGAGGGATGAAAGAAATCTCCAAGGTTATAAAAGCAGCATTAAGTACTAGGACTGGGGAGACAGCTCTGCCATTAAGAGCACTTGTTGCTCTTGTAGAGGACCTAGGTCTGATTCCCAGAACCCACACGGAGGTTCGCAACCACTTATAACTCAAGTTCTAGAGGATCCAGCGCCCTCTTCCGACCTCTTCAGGTACTAGGTACACATGGTCCACGTTCATGTATGGAGGCAAAACTCACATATTTAAAATAAGTAAGTCTAAAAGTATTACAAAAACACTGTTGTTAGTACGCATAGACATTATTGTTGTGGCAAGAGGTGACTAAGACGTGTGACAACTTCTAAGAAACATAAGACTAAAATGTATTCCATTTTTATATAGCTGTCCCAACCTGAGTAATAGTACTTCCTGGGACCACCTTCTCCTCCTTTCGGCCATTTTATATTGAGAAGAATCACAATGATCTACAATTTAGTTATTCATTATTAAATCAAAAGTAAGTGGAAGAAAATATGAGAATGTGTTTTCTTAATAAACAGACCCTGTGATACCACTGACAACTGTAACCTATTTGATGTCCCTCTATACAGACTGTCTCGACACCCAGACAGCTCTGTAGGCTCTCTCTCCATCTACTGATGTTTGGATATATCCCAGACTAAAGCAAGACCTCATTGTCCCCTCCCTTATAAGCATACATAGGTTTCAGGGAGATCTGTGGGGGTTTATAGAAATTGCTTTAGCTTCTGGAGATAGTTTATAAAAATGCCCATGTTTGCATGTAATGTGCTTACTGTCTTTAAGTAAATATGAATTCAGATTCAGGTTTCCCTGTCTTATTTTGTAATATTTAATATTGAATATCAGCAAGTATGATCCTTGAAAACATGAGCTCTCTGAGAAATCTGGGTAATTATTAAGGCTGTCTTGACTCCTACAAAGTTAATTGGGCTAGGCTAAATGAGAGAGAGAGAGAGAGAGAGAGAATCCATCTGTCTGTCTCTCCCTCTCTCTTTTCTTTTTCTGTGTGTGTGTGTGTGTGTGTGTGTGTGTGTGTGTGTGTGTGTGTGTCAGCATGCACACCTTGGTGTCCTGGCATTACCTGGATGCTCAAGTATGCAAAGGCAAATGTGGAGACAAATCATAACGTCTCACAGCAGTGTTTCCTGACATTTCTGCCCTCCTAGATCAGCAGCTGCAACATTTGGAAGAGGAGGAAAGGGAGACATAAAGAGCGATGGGGTGTGCATTGAACAAAGTATGAACAATGGAGCAGAAAGAGGAGATGGATGGACCATCCAGAAACCTTCCTCCTGGCTGGAAAAGTTAGGAAAGGGTGGAGTGGTGGCATTATAACCTGTCCCAGTGTGTGACCAAACACAGTTCTTCTTATGTGATCTGAACACTCATCCTTCTCCATCTATGAGCACATCCTATATTCCGATCTGGTCTGTCCTTCGAGAGTCCTGTGTGCACACATGTTCAGATATAGTCTATCTCTGGAGTGTCCTATGTGCACACATGTTCAGATTTAGTCTATCTCTGGAGTATCCTGTGTGCACACATATTAAGATCTGGCCTATCTCTGGAGTGTCTTGAGGCAGAAAGACAAAACTGGAAGGTAGCCCTGTGGAATCTGAGAAACCACCTTAGCTGTGAACTCAAGGTTTTCCTCGGGACCCCTTTTCAGGACTTTCTAATACTAGATTGATTGCTCCTTAACACTGGCTGTCTCCTTTTCTTCCAGTGTTTTTATTTCCTTGTTTGTTTTTTTCTAGTTGAGGTTCTTAGTCCAGTGTGTTTAGTCTGTTTCACTCTCTTACAAAATATCTCAGCCTGCACAATGTGAGTAGCAAACCTCACCATTCTGGAGGTTAAAATAAGCTTGGTTAAAATATTCAAGATAAAGATGCCACCAAATCTGAGAGAGATAGAGGTATATGCCTATAATCCCAACACTCAGAGGGTAGCTGCAGGAAGATTGGGAGTTCAAGGACATCCTTAGCTACATACAGCCTGTACTGCCTGAGAGCTTGCCAAAATATAAAAATATACTAAAAGACTGGGTACTGGGGGGAGCTTTCTACTTCATACGTGACAACTCTAAGTGTCTTCCATGATGGGAGGGATACACTCCCTCACCTACTTCATACATGACAACTCTCGGTGATACACTCCCTCAGGCTGCATTGACAGGAGCACTGGGAACTCCATGGTCAATGAAGAGCCAGTGACTGGGTTATCTTAAGAGCTTCTGACACCTAACACAATCACATTGGGCATCTCCTTCCAACATCTGCATTTGGAGGAAAGATCCAGTTAGCTTGAAATGGTAGCACATATCAAGGTCACCGTTAGTAAAGGGTTTAAACAGCAATACTATTTATGAAACTTCCATGAAATTATTTTAAAAAAGACAAAATCTCTGTTCTGTCACATAGGAAACAATAGAGCCTGGGGAGAAGTATCCCTTAAAGGTACAGTTCATAAAAATCTCCAGACTACCTCAAGGTCAGGCCTTTTCAGGGAGTCTCAAGAGCACTGAAACCCTCTTGTGTGGCACCATGAGAGAAAAGCTGGGAAGATTACACTTCCCAGTCTGTCCTTGCAGTTTGTCGGTTTGAGGATTATGTCATGAGTTAGAACTGCCCCTGGTGCAGCTTCCTTCTTAAGAGCATATGTAACTATCAGGCTAATCACTGGGCACTGAAATGTCACAAGCCACCCTCAAGATTTGACCAGGAGCGTTTGTCTGACCATGTCTGACAGGAACTGCAGCAGGGATATCTCTGTTTACTAATCTTGACACTGAGCTGGCAGCAGAATTGAGCTGAGGTCTGTGCAAGAGAACTCTAAAGCTCCTGGGGCTAATGTCAGTTGGCTTCAGCTTGGAAAAAAAAAAAAAAGGAAAAAAAAGCCTTTAAAAAAATCTCTATCTCTAGCTGAATAATCGGATGTTAGGTAGCTCCAATCTGTGTCCTTCTGTAAAATTTGATTAATAATAATATTTATTAAACAAAGTGTAATCTAATTTTCAATTTGTAGTGTCTAAAAGAAAAGATAATTTGTATAAGTTGCTGTGAAGCTTTCAGTTTATGGATAGACATGTTTGAGAAAAGAACCCCACTGTGAAATCATAATTCTTCTGTCTCCAATATCCAAAGACACATCCAGTATCCAAGGAGAAAAAATTTGAATGAAACTGGAAAAGGCATACAGCAATTCATTAAAAGAATCAGACTGATGGTATGAATAAAGAACTGTGAAAAATGGTATAACTCACTCTAGACTTGTTTGGCCTAAATAGAATTTAAACAGGGAAGAGGGGCTGAGGAGATATTCTGGTGGATAAACTGCCTGCCACATAAGCATGAGGGCATGAGTGAGGATTCCTATCATCCACACAAAAACTGGGTGTGGTGGTGAACCTCTAACATCAGCACAGAGGGTGTGGAGAGGAGTCAAAAGTAACAGGCGGATCTGGGCTTCCCAGCCAGCCAATCCAGTGGAAACAGCAAGATCCAGGCTCAGTGAGAGATTCTGTGTCAAAATCAAGACAGAGAACAGTAGAGGACAGCACCTGACATCAACCTTTGGACTTCTATGCAAAAGTATGGGCATGTATACACATATACATGCATGCATACACATATGCCACACACAAATAATAATAATAATAATAATAATAATAATAATAATAATAATAATGATAGAAAGAAATTAAGGAAGAAGAAAGAACCCCTGAAGCCTTGCAACTCGTTAGTGTATAATATAAAATATTTTACTTTCTTCTGTCTCCCAGGTATCACAGCTTACTACTCCGAAGTGGAAACCAGAAAGAAAGAGATCTTTATCATCATCTCACTGAGTGTGAGTTTACAATCAGCCAGAGTAGACGAAGGAAAAGGGAAATCACCAACTCACAGCCCTTCAAGCACTGTGCATCACATATGCAATATTACACATTCAAACTGACTCAGAGGCACAAACATGGCCACCACCCAACCCAGAGACATCAGACATATGGTGCTTTCTTACCTGCATGAATCATTCCCTCTATAGCTAGACCCTGAAGATTCTCTTCTGTGAAGGCTTTCCCAGACACAGACACCTACTGTAAAATATGAGCTTTCACCTCTGTACTGCCTCACCGGAACTTGGTTAGAAGACATGCTTCTGTGTCTAAGCACACATGTGATCCTGGAGCCAACATTGCATATATCATTGATGCAATTTATAGAAATGAATATTTTAATTTTTAAAAAATATTTCTCTTCTCAAAAACAAGAAAGGTAAAAATATTTTGTCTTTTATTTTTTTGTTTTGAAACAGGGTCTTTCTACATAGCTCTGGCTGGCTGAACTCACTATGCAGACCAGGCTGACCTTGAACTCAAAGAGTTCCATCTGCCGCTGCCCTGACTCAGAAAGAAGAAAGAAAAGCAGAACAATAATCCAAAATGTAGACACAGGTTGTTAACACAGGACTCTGTCCAACCCCTTCCTGTTGCCTAAAACTTGGACAGGATAAAGACAGAGCCACTGTGTCCTGAGTTCCAAAAGCAAAGTTTATGTGTGAGAAACTAAATCTGTTCAGTAAGGTGCTGCCACAAGGTTTCTATTATATAGCCTAAAAAGTAATGCGGGTGACTCAGAAACAAAGGAAGTTCCATGGGAAACAGTAAAGGGGGAAAAAAACCTAAACAGTAAACACAACACAGAGGAAACCATGTGAGTTACAACCAGATGGGAAAGATACAAAAAGGACCTCTAAGCTTTTCAATATACTTTGTAACTCCGGCTCAGCCTGTCTCTTTATCTCAGCACACATTGACTTTTCCAAGCTTAAAGCCCAATGGCTCCACTTTCCTGCTCCAACACTCACTAGCTCCCTCCTCCGTGCTCTTCCTCCTTTTCCTTGAGTCTTTGCGAGTTGAAGCCTGTGTTGAAGCCTGTGCCAGTGGGGCTGGGGAGAAGGCTAGAGTTCATCCCCAGAACCCTGGTAAGAATAAAAAGAAGGAAAAACTGGAACAGTGGTGCACACTCAGAACCCAGGGCATGGAGATGAACATTCCTGACGCTCACTAGCCAGGTGGCCTTGGCAAAAATGGAGAGTTCCAGGCTAGTGAGAGCCCAACAAGGTGGGAAGAGCCTGAAAAATGTCAGGGGAGGTTATCTTCCTCATATGTGTGCATGCACTTGCACACACACACACACACACACACGGTGGGGTGAGAGGGATATATCAAGACTAGGCATTGTGGGAGTCCTGTGTTCTAACCTTGTAACTAGGAAGGGCTAGCAAAATATACTCAGTATTTTGAAGGCCGCACTTTCCTCTTCATTTGCTACAGGAATATCCATCAATGCAAGTGTCATCAAAATATAGTTTAAGATTTATTTTAATCTTGTGCATACACGCATGTGTTTGTGTGGACACATGTGGCCAGAAAGGGTATCAAATCCCCTGTAGCTGGAGTTATAGGAAGTTGTGAGCCTCCATGTCAGAGCTGGGGACAAAACCCAGTTTCTCTTCAAGAGCAGCCAGTGCTCGTAGCCAGTGAGCATCCTTTCTAGCCCCTGAAATACTTTAATATGGAATCTGAGTATGATGCGGCCTTATGTGCCTGCAATGCAGACAGGAGGATCTGGAGCTCAAGGCCTGTGTTGGGTGCAGGAGACTCTGTATCAAAAATAAAAATAATAATAAATAAAACATCCAAAATGAGAAATCCACTTTTATAAAAGAGATTCTTAAAACCATAATCACAAGGGTTTGTTTTTTTTTTTCTAAAGATTGGCCTCCAGCATCCCGAACGCTAGGCTGCCATTCTGCCACAGAACTAGCCCTTCACTAACTTTGTTTGAATGAAAGTAAACACTGACCCAATGCTAGCAACATTGTGTCTTTAAGGTAAGTAGTGCTGCCAGTCAAACGCAGGTCTAGAACTATCAGTCTTCAGATTCTGGGCACAGAGAGCAGATTACTCCTTCCCTTTTCCGAGGGTCACTGTGAACAGTTCCCAAAGGAGTTTTTAAGACACTCAGCCACAGCTGGAGACCCACATGTGGTTCCCAGCCACCCAGCTTCCCAGTACATAGCAGGAACTCTGCTGATTACATGTGGGCGGACACTGACATTCTGTGTTGTTCCAACTAAGTAATTCCAAACATTAACATGTGAAGCCGACCCCATTACTCCTCTGGCTGCCAGATGTTTCTGTGAGGAACTGTCTCCCCCAAAGCATCATGATCCTTCATTAAAGCAGATGAAGGCCATCCTCTTGACTTCATCACTCTTCTGTGAAATCATGTTCTGGCTCTTGATTCCAGCTAGCCCCCAAATGGAAAGGATGAAATAACCACTTCTATACAATAAGTTCTAGAAGTTTAACTGTGTTAACACACAACGCAACCTCAATGACTGCGATTCTAATGACCAGTCAGCCTGCCCTAGGTAGAAAAATTCCTTGTGTCATTATCTCCTTTCAAGGCGCAGAAGTCAGCTCTGAGAAGCTAGCCTTCCTTTGGACCAACGTGACCAATAAAGCAGGAGTCAGTTCTACCTAATATTGCCAGACGGTATTTTACACATCACTGTTTTACTTCTGCCTGACTGTAGCCTGCCTTGATTGGTTTCCTGTGCTAGGGAAAGGAAAGGCAAAACCACACAATGCATTTAAACATCATCTTTTTATTTATACCAGAAGAGTCAACGCAAAGGTCGGAATACATTGAAATCTAAGATTAACTATAAATACTGCTAGTCAAGATCTCTCATAGCTCAACCACTGAGATGATTAAACAGGAAGCCCAGTACTGAATAAAAATGATGGACTTTTCACAGATGGTAAAAGCAAAGTGAGGAGGAGAGACAAAAGAACAGTGGTGTGCTTGATACCAAAAGCCATGCAAATTAGGATTTGTAAACATGAAAGCTCCCAGATAAGAAATTACTGGGAAGGTGCTGATTCCTTAGTACCATTAGTCTAGATCTGCTGAGAGTTACTTGGCTGAAATATATGACAAAGATGGCAGCATAAAGAAGGGTTTATCTTGCCTCCCAGTTTGGGGGTTCAGTCCAACATGGCAGGAAGGGGTGCTGGTGTCAGCTAACTGTATTGCTTTTTATCCACCGAAACTCCACAGTCAGGATAGATCTTCACACTCTCAGTGGAACGCCTCTACAGAGACGCTCATAGCTAACCTCTGAGCCTAAACCTTGCCAAGCTGACAATCAAAACAGTCACGGCTTGAAGGCAAAAATGTTAAGTTAGGTGTATATGCATATAACAATGATTACTGAAGGAAAAGAGCACGTAGATATGAAAGGGGACAAGGAGAGGCGTGTGGGAGGGATTAGAGGGGGAGAGGGATGGGAAAATATCTAGTGGTATTACAATCTCAAAAAAAAATAAATACTCTTTTTAAAAAGAAAGAAACATAAAAACAAAAGCACAATAGCAGGGTCGGAGCAGCAAGAGCAAGTGATTGGTATCATTTATCCAGAATGATACTGAGACAGGCGGTTAGTATCTTTTATCCAGAATGATACTGAGATGGGATTGCTATCATCTATACAGAATGATACTGAGATGGGGGCGGGGGGGTTGCTATCATTTGTCTAGAATGAT
The DNA here is from genome assembly GCF_004785775.1 of Grammomys surdaster. Classification (NCBI taxonomy): domain Eukaryota; kingdom Metazoa; phylum Chordata; class Mammalia; order Rodentia; family Muridae; genus Grammomys; species Grammomys surdaster. The sequence goes on from NW_021604792.1 coordinate 793,890, forward strand.
ACAGAGAAAGCTTTGGAGGATAAATTCAAGACCAGAAGCGAACAGCACTGTGACTCATTATTACAAATCCTCTGTCTATAGGAGTGGGAGAAACAACAGAGGGATGGTACACGCCCTTAAAGCCAGCTCTCACGGCAGAGGCAGGCAGATATTTGGAACTTTGAAGCTGACTGATGTACATATGGAGTTTGCAGCCAGGCAGGGGGTGCTGGGTTTTGTTTTAGTTGTTGCTGTTGTTGCTGTTGTTGTTACTATTGTTGTTGCTGTTGTTATTGTAGTTGTTACTATTGCTGTTGTTGTTACTGCTGTTGTTACTATTGTTGTTGCTGTTGTTATTGTAGTTGTTACTATTGCTGTTGTTGTTACTGCTGTTGTTACTATTGTTGTTGCTGTTGTTATTGTAGTTGTTACTATTGCTGTTGTTGTTACTACTGTTGTTACTATTGTTGCTGTTGTTGTTACTGCTGTTGTTACTATTGTTGTTGCTGTTATTATTGTTGTTGTTACTATTGTTGTTACTGCTATTGTTGCTATTGTTGTTGTTACTGCTGTTGTTACTATTGTTGTTGCTGTTGTTGTTTTCATTAGGTCCTACTTATGGCTTTAGTTGAGAATCAGTTCATTTCATTTGTTAATTAACTAGCACACTAGAATAGACATAAAATTTGTGAGACAGAATTAAAGAGTAAATAGTACATATACACCACTGTCCCCTGGTTGGTCCTAGGGCTGTGCCCTGAAAATCTAATGGAAGTGTGAAAACATATTAAGTCCAAGATACACTTGGTACATCTGAATATCATAGCTCAGTAACATAATATGCTACAGGCTGTGCTGCCCTTGTAACCATGGACCTGAACAGGGACTTCAGCTCACGGCCACTCCCCAGCTCAGATCATCAGATTACATACCATCCAACTCACAAAGCAGATCAAAATACAAACTCAAAGTTTGGGTTCTACCACAAGCATGTTCTTTAGCATCATCTTGTAAAGCCAACCCTCCCCTTACAAAAAAAAAAAAAAAGTTAAACCAAACCACCTTACATGTGGAACTGTCTTAGTTGTAAACTTGGCACGGCCTAGAATTCTTTGAGTGCAAAGCTGCCATTGAGAAGTTGCCTAGATCAGATTGACTTGTGGACACATCTTTGGGAACGTGTCTACATTGTCAACTGATGGAATAGGGCCCAGCCCACTATGAGTAGCACTATTTGCTGGGTAGCTAGCTGGTCCTGGGATGTAGGAGAAAGCCAGATAAGCATGGGATGGCAAAAGAGGCAACAAGCAATGTTCTCCATGGTCTCTACTTCAAGTTCCTGCTTGCACTCCTGCGCTGACTTCCCTCAGGTGTGGACTGATACTTGTAAACTGAAATAAACCCTCTCCTCCTCTACATTACCTTTGGTGGGATGTTTTTTCACAGCAACGGTAAGAAAATTAGAGCATGAACCACCTGCAACTTATCAAGTAATCAGCCGGTTTACTAAAGGTTGACTTGAGGTACGTTTAAAATTGACTAATTTTTCTTAGTGACACAGATGAAACTCATCAATTTTTTTACAACGCAACACGGGAATTTATTCCAGCAAACATTTACTAGCTGTCTCTTGTGAGTCAGGCACTATGTGTGTTTTCCAAGTGTAAAGCGAGTATGGTTACACCACAAAACCAATGACTTAGTATCTGTCTATAAAAACTGATGACATTGTAGAAAAGACCAGACACTCGGCAAACTGGTTCTATAAGACAATCTGACATGAAACATGGTGTGGATAATTGTTGAGTACGAAATTACACCATTTTTGGAAAACTGTTGATTTCCTAGTTAAGAATATGACAGGAACACCTGAGTCCTCCACTGAAACAAAATCAGTGAACCAAGAATGAGATAAGCCTAAAACTGACAACCCCTTCATATCCATTCAGTCGAGACTTATAACACAACCTCTCATGGAAATAAACAGACACTGAATGCAGTGATGCACGCCTGTAATCCCAGCATTGGAGGGAAACCAAGCTCATCCAGACCTCCATGGGGAGTTTCAGACTAGTGTCAGCTACATGAGGCCAGCTCAAAAAGCTCGTTTAACAAATGAATGGTGGTTACAGGTGGTTTTTTTTTTTTAAGATCTTCACTCTGCTACAGGCAGTTAAATGCTATGGTATACAACTCAGCAAAGAAGACAAGGTCATAAGCAAAATCTCCTATATGACCACAATGAGTGGGTGTTATGGAAACATCCAAAGCCAAGAGTACAAATATAGAGGGAAGATTAATTCACTAATTGGTGGCCACTTTATGATACATACTGCTTTCAAATCAGCTCACAGGATGCTTGAGACAAAGCTGATTTGTTCCTGATTCTGCCATCACTCTCGAGACTCATGGGTCTGATGACTTCTGAGATAACGATTGAAATGATTTTGAGTATTTCTCTTACATTTTCCACTCCGTTCTTTTGTTTCTGATCCTCTCCTGGCAGACCTATGGAAAAGAAATGGGGGAGCATGTAACCACTATAGCAATAGACACATGCACTTCCCCCACACAAGAAATGTGGGGGAAAGCCTCAAGCAGAAGGGAATCTACCCTCTTCCATCATAGGCACTACACGTGCTGACCTCCCAGAAGGTAAAAGCCACATGAAATGGTTTGTATGGAGTGGGGATGGCAGACACTGAGATATTGGTTGTACCCCAAAAATGTAAATCACTGAGGATAACAACGGCCAGAGCTACAGCTCTACCACTGAAAAACATTCTTATACATAGAAAGAAGGATGCCTAGAAATGACTGACATGATATCTGAAAACCAAAGAAGGACCATCTAATTATCAACTTCAGTGGGGATGGGAGAGAAGAGGAAGAGGGGGATGAGAAGGAGGAGGATGAAAGAAGGATTGCTAGTTTCATATGAGCTGGCTAAGGAGAAACGGCATCTCACAAACAACAGACAAACTCAGAACTGAGATCTTACAACCAGGACTTATTGCTGATCCCATGAAGAAGAACAAAGAAACTACAAGGCCCATGGGACCAGAATGTGACTCAAAAAATACTCAAAAAATAATGAGAATACGCCAAAAGGACCCTGACATCACCTTGGATAGGGCTCGTATCTAGGACAGTTTGGAATATCAAACTGGCAATGATGTTAACAGACTTAAAAACTAATGATTAAAGATAGTATCCATAGACAATACTGATTAGATTACAGATAAATGAATAAGAGCCCTTCTGCATGTGCCTTTGTGGTGCGTGCTCACATATGTACGCAGGTGTGTGTACCTGAGCACACACACAGAGGCCAGAGTAGGACACTTGGTGTCCTGGTGTATCACTCTCCAGTTTACTCTCTTGAGACTGAGTCTTTCACTGAATCTGGAGCTAGGAAAGCAGCCACCAAGCCCCAGCAACCCCCTCCATCTCTCTCCCCCACAGTGCTGGGGTTACAGGTATACCTTGTGGACAAGCCAAGCTTTTTACATGGGTGCTAGGGATTTGAACTCAGAACCTCATGTGTAGATAGCAAGCATTCTTACCCACGGAGCCATCTCCCCAGCCAATTTCCTATGAGAGTTTCCTTGGGGTTATGAAGGAGAGGTTGCTTATTTAGAGACAATATATTGTACTCTTGGAAAGGAGTTGTGGGATCTGTGTCTGAGACACACTTTCAAGGACCTAGAGAAAAAACAGGAATGGCAAAAACTTAGAAAAGGTAGTGCAGGAGCAGTTTGGTAAGGCTTTATAATGTCAGGCTCTGGCAGACCTCTAAGGAGACAGCTATTTCAGCCTCCTGTCAGCATTATTGCCTGGTTTTTGAAAGCGTATTTTAAACACACATGCTGTAACCTCTTCTGAGAGCAATTCTACAAGACCAGAGAGACCTATGACTTACATTACAAGGTTCTAGAGAAAGCTGTGGTGAGTAAGCCTGAAGCTTCACCTCATAACTTCTGCTCCTGAAAATAAGAAAGAAGTCTCTAGACTGAGGAATGACGAAAGAGTCAGACAAGCTAATCCACAGAGAAAGTCAACCTCCAGTTGTGTCTATGCCAGATCAAACAGTGTTGTTCCAGCTACAGTCTTGGGCAGTTGACAACCTATCACACCCCAAGACAGGGTTGCCTGTACATTGACCATAGTTTTCTTCCCTGGCTGAACATTGAAACCACTAGAGAAAGACACTACTTCTAAGTCCCTGATCCCAGAGGTTATAAGAAAACCAGAATGATAGAGAAGGGCTTCCTTTGGAAACCAAATTTGTAGAGTCTGACACAGTGTAGAGTTTCCAAGTCTCCAGAGGAGACTGGACCCCACTTGGAAGCACTGAATATGTTAAACCCTTCTGGTACGCTTTCTGAGCCACCCAGCTTGAGAATAGCTTGTCTAAGCAGGTGGACTTTCCAATAATCTTCCTACTCTGACATTCCTGCTAGTTGCCTGGGACAAGATAAAAACAGACCCAGTTGAGTCATGGTACCACATTTGTAGTAGAGGGGTTTCCCAATCACAGAGAACCCCCCGAATCCCAAGACAATAACAACCCACCAAGTACTGGAGGATGGGTAGACAATGCAGGTGCCTCTATAGCCAGCAGACATGGGAAAGGGAAAGGCCCTGTATGCCCCATCCCACCCTCCAGTACTGCCAACAGACGGCAACCCAAGGAGGACAGAGAGGGGTGATAGTGTTTTCTCTTTGAGAGAATTCTGTTTTTATATGGGAAAAGTTTTAACTAAACATTTGGAGTCTCGTTTTCTTTTAAGGTAAGGGGATAAGTTATTTTTCACAGATGGAGTTTTGGAGTAGAAACCAAAAAGGGAGAAATAAAAGGACTTGAGGTATGGGATGCTGGCACATAATAGGTGGAGAGGCTGTCCAGAGACTATTACAGGGTGAATGTGGATCTGCATTGCAGTCCAGGCAAGATAGGAAGCCATCAATTTTCTGTGACCTCAGTCCATGGCAGTTGGGTGATCTGTCTCCTCTGTACCAGCAGTTCTATGTGGAAGCAGAAGGGATTGCATATTGATCTGCAGGTAGAGAATCAGAGAGACAGGCATCAGCTAAAGGGCAAATCACCGGAACATGCTAAAGATGAAAGCTGCAAAGTTAAGATGCTGTTGCTGTGTCTCATGGGGAAGCCCGACAGTCAACTAGGTCTGAAGAAAGTGGAAAATCAGTTACACGGGGCTGTAAACAGACCCAGGATCTGTGTGGAAAAAAGATCTATGGCATGGGAATGCCAGGATGCCATCCAAGGGCCTCACAGATGAGCCAGAGAATAAATTATTTAAGATCAATGAACTTACAAATAATTCGAGAGGGTCTCAGCAGTTGAGAGTTCTGGCTGTTCCTTCTGAGGTCCTGAGTTTGGTTCCCAGCATTCATGTTGGGTGGCTCACAACCAACTGTGGCTCCACATCTGGGGATCCTATGCCCTCTCTGGCTCCTGCTAGTGCCTGTCTGTAAGCATACACACAGACACAAAAACAATGGGGTAAAGTTTTATGGAAAAGGTGAGCCCTGGGTTGAGGAGATATCTGTGTGGCTATCTCTGTCTAGCATATGCAAGGCCATGGGTTCAATCTTCATTACAAAAAAGACAAAAAAGGAAAAAGAAAAAGATAATTATTTTACGAAAAGTTACTACAGAAACATATGCAAATATAAGTTTATTGTATTTAAAGTACTGAAAAATAGAAAATCTCACATCCAAAAAAATAAAATTGAAAGGTCAACAAGATTTTAAAAAACAAAACTTAAAAATTTAATTTTATAAAAATTATTTAACATCTTCCTCTTAGCATATATTCCCAGGGTTGTTACTATGAATTTCTAAATGATTATTTGCAATGATGAATACTTTTGGTGTGGAAACACAAGCATCAGTCACTTGCATGCCTAAAAGCAAGTTCACTTTTAAATATCTAAATAAATGCATGGCATTGAATGTTTTAATATGCGTATACATGTAACAGCACTCAAACTAGGGAAAGCTTCATCTGTCTCCTCGAATGTTGGTCATCTCTTGGTGATATAAAGGTCCAAAAATCTTTTCTTCTGTCTTTTTTTAATTTTTTTATTGTTTTGTGGGGAAAATTTAAAAGGGCCGCCACAGCAGCGCAAGCCCGCCGTGGCGGGTCCCACATCAGGGAGGGAGATCTTATGGTTCCAGCGGCCTGAGGGCCTTGGCGGCGGCAGGCCCCAGTAACACGAGGAAGTCCTTGGTTCCAAAAAGGTTTATTGTCATGGCGGATAATAGATAGATCTAGGTGTACCCCCCCAAAACTCAGGGCAGTCCCCAGTTATATAGGGAGGGAGAAAGGGGGAAGATTAGGGGAGGATCTGGGGGAGGAATGTTTAATTTGCTCTGCCCTCTGGCCTTCATTAGTATGTAAATCTCTAGGGCCTGAGGCCTATAGACTGGCCTATGTGACTCTATGGAAATGTGACTGTTTTTCAGGATCCTAGATGATGGGAGGGACCGAACTCCTGCCGGTTCTCGCGCAGAATTCCACGGAGAATCTCGGGGTTCTAAGTACCTGCTCAACCATGACCCAGGATACCCTTATGCAGTCCCACATTGTTTTATGTATTTACATTCAAATGTTGCTCCTCTTCACAGTTACCCCTCCGAGAGTTCTTCACCCTATCTCCCCCTTCCCCTTTGCCTCTGAGAGAGTGTTCCCCATTATCCCTCCATATCCCCCTTCCCTGGGGCATCAAATCTCTACAGGATTTGGTGCATCCTCTCTCACTGAGGCCAGACAAGGTAGTCCTCTGCTACAAATGTGTCCAGGGTCACAGACCATTATATCACCATTACATTTCCAATGTCTATTTTCACAGCCTCTTCCTTACCTTGAAAAAAAAGCCACTATCTTGGAATAAAATCAAGAGTTACTTATGGTGAATCTGAGAATACATGATACAAGTTTGTCACAATAGCTATATGACTACGCTAAAGTATGATGTATGGTATATAATGTATCAGTTGGGACATTTATCTTGAGTTTGGTTGTTTTGTTTTTGTTGTTGTTGTTTTGATGAAGAAGAATGTCACAGTGCTTTTTCTGGTCTGCCTGACGGAAGACTCTTTCAAATGATTTGCTGATTGGGTTCTAACATTTCTTTTAAATTAGAGTTGCAGAAATGAGTACACATCAAACCAAAATGCTGGAGACCTTAATGAAATTCCAGGAGCCGACCCCCAAATGCAATTGGAGATAGCAACTGGAGCAACCGGGAACTCAGCTGTCAGGGTAGTGTGAATAATG
>NW_021604792.1:801185-806232 GCF_004785775.1 Grammomys surdaster
ATCCAGAACGCGAAGATCCAGAACCCTGCATGAGCACACCTCAACTCGGTATTGGGCTGTTCTTCACTGGTTCCATGTCACAAACCTCTGAGATTTACACAAATATGTATTACTATAAGCTACCCAAAAGCTTAGAAGTACGTCTCTTGGAACGACCTTCCCTTACATCGTTTAAAGGTGTATCTCTGTATTTTCAAGTATTAATTCTGTAAGTGTGGGATTCTGGTTTTGTCATTTCTATGGCCCATCACCAGTTTTCTATATGTAAATACATGTCTTTCCTCGTTTGCCCAAAAGATGAAGGTCAGGAAGCTCTCATTGTTTAAAGACAACCCTAAGGGAGAGAGAGAGAGAGAGAGAGAGAGAGAGAGAGAGAGAGAGAGAGAGAGATTGTTATCTTGCTGCTCATTGGTTTGGACTGGAATATGGTTTTTGTATAATAAAGAACTGACAGACAGACCTGGAGTAGGAAGTAGAGGGGTGTGACTACTTCAGGGCAGAGAGACAGTAGGTTTGGTAGACTCAAAGAGATAAGGCACACGTAGAGAGATAGGAATGGATCAGATAGGACAAAATGGGGCTATAAGCAGGTAATGAGAAGCACTCAGGGAGACAAGAGGGAGGAAAAGTTAGGATAAGTTTAAATGAGCTGGCTGAAAGACTGCCCAGCATAAGCCCAACAGCTTAAGACTATATAGAAGTCTCCATGTCTTAAACTGCAAGCAGAATGGTGACCCCGCAGTAAATTCTATGAGTGAACTTTGAAAACTCATTGCATTGTATAAATCATACACACACACACACACACACACACACACACACACACAGAGAGAGAGAGAGAGAAAAAAAAAACAATGTAATCAATTACTTATTCAATGGTTATGTGGGCCCCTTTCCTTGTCTACCCACTCTTTGAACATGGTCAGACTTAGAGGCTTAGCTGGCATTCCTGGCTTTTAGCAAAGAAAGAACAAGAGAAAGGAAAGTAAAATCAGAACAATGAAGCCTCAAGCAACAGAGTTGTCACTAGCAGCAAAGATGGCCAGAAGAGGTTGGTAGCAGTGGACACAACCACCTCAATTCTAGCCTTAATAGGCCCAGTTATTTTTAAATTTTCTATTTTATTTATTATTGTTTTATATTCGTCCGAGGTGTGCATGGGTTTTGAAGTATGACTCACCATGGTACACACATGGAGGAGGTCAGAAGCCATCTTGCAAGGACTTTGTTCTCTCCTTCCACCGTGGGCTCCAAGGATTGTGCACTGAGCCATCTTGATTCCCTCCGTTCTATTTTTATACTGCGAGTACCTGTATTTTTCTCTTCTTTCTTTCCTTGCTCTTTATATAAAATGGCAGTGGGCTCGGACTACAGGTCAGTAGTAGAGCCTTTGCCTACCATGCTCATAACAGACAAACTGGGGGGGGGGGAGTGTTTCTATGATAATTTCATGTTATTTTCATTTTTCTTACATTGAAAATTTCTAAGCTTTTCCTGAAAGTACCATTTTCATAAGAAGAGGAGTCAGATGCAGTGGTATACATCTGGAATCCCAGCACTCAGGAGGCTGAGGCAGGAGAGGTACACAAGTTCCAGGCCATCCTGGTCTACAGACTGAGAAGGGAAGAGAGGAAAAAGAAGACAGGGAGGAAGAGGAGGAAGAGGAAAAGGGAAGGTAGAAGAAGGAAGAAATGCAATGGTAAGTGTGAGGGACTTAGGAGTGATAAGAAAGATGACCTGTCTGCACGTATGGTTCATAACAATAGTATGAAAGTGGCACAAACTTTGTGGAAGTAGCCAAGTTCTATCTGATTAGATTTAAGGCACACTCCATGAGATGAACCCAGCCCTGACACTATGCAGATTACCAAAAACCTGAGACTATATAGGCCACAGACCTAGGGGAAAACCAAATACCACTGTTCTTTTAAGAGAACATAGCAGTAAAATGACTCCTAGTGACAATTTTCTATACCGAGGATGAGTACCTTACTCAGCCATCAGCAGAGAAGCTTCCTTCTACAATCTAGACCCACAGCCAGTCGTTGTGAGTTAGAGACCTTGAACACCCAGCTTTAATGGGGTGTCTCCATCAAACCCCTCCCCCTGGGACTCAGGAAACTATTCAAAAAGGAGGCAGAGAGATTGTAAGAGCAAGAGATAGACGGCCCTAAGGAAACAAGGCCTTTTAAACAGAGCAGGATTAGTACACATATGAAGTCACACATACTGTGGTAGCATGCACAGGGCCTGCACAGACTCAAGCTAGATGGGGAAGCAGCCCTGAAAGGAGAACTGGACACAAGCTCCCATTCCTGACAGAGAGAATAATCTCCAATTCACAACTACTTGCAAAGGAAAAACTAGTTTTCTCTAGCACAGTCTCACTGGGAATATAAACTACATTTAAGGGCAGGCCCCATGCCCAGCAGTAAGTGGCCAACATGAAACAGATTCAGTGGAAGTTTTGGAGGTTTATTGTCTCATACTGCTTTAGTTGGGCATTTTTACATTACTGTTTTTTTGTTCACATGTTATGGTTCTCAATATTGTGTTTTTTTAAATATCTGTGTGTGTGTGTGTGTGTGTGTGTGTGTCAGTTTTTTCCTATTTGTTTTCTAAAGAGAAAGTTCAAGAAAGCAATAAGTTGGATGGGAGAGGATGTGGGATGAACTTGGAGAAGCTGGAAAAGGGGAAACTGTGATCGGAATATATTGTATGAAAATTTTACTTTCAGTTTCATAAAAGAGTGAGAATAGCTAGCAAGATGGCTCACGGAGTAAGGGTGCTTGCTGTCAAGCATGGTGATCTAAACTTGATTCCCAAGACTCACGGGGTGAAAGGAGAAAACTGAATTATAAACCATGCATGCACACACACACTTGCTCATACACACATACACACACATACACACATGCATGCATGCACACACACACACATGATAGAGTTTTTTAAGATAACAAAATAAAAAGCCAATAAAGTTTAGCCCACATTTGTGATCTTTTAATAGAAAATAGTCTAATTTTATAGTGAAATAATTACCACTGAGGCTCATAAGCAACTATCCACATTATATTCACTTTCTTGCTTTGTCATGAGAAAGGGAAATCATTCTATATAAACAGGCAAAATGATTCCATGTGAACAACATGGGACAACTTTCAATAACAAGTTGGGGCAGTGGCTTCAAGAACAAATTGAAAGCTTCATAACTACTATTCATTCCCTTGAGATGTCAAAGAAAATGTCGGTGCTGATATGCCCAAATGACTTCTAAAATGACAATACTGTTTGCCTACCTTCATAACCAATTACTTAAAAAAAAAAAAACAGAATTGCTATATATTTATAACTCATGGAACTGATGACTCATCAATGACACAAATTACAAGCATAATTAACAAGCCCAAGACGACACACAGACTCAAACTTTGCATTTCCAAATAAAGCCATTTCCTCATTTCTTTGTCACTTATGGAGAGAAGGCTTTGTCTCACACTGAGAATATTTTTTATTACAATGAACAGAATAGGTTATTTTTACCTTACGCCATGTCTGTAGACTTCCCTGGTCATTCAGGAATCCTTTAGTGTTCACAGTTGGGTGCTGCATACTCTGGCTGTGGTCTTTCTAGATAGTCAGCAGTTTTCAAGGTGAGTGTGCCGCTCTGTCAGTGAGAGGAGAATGTAGGTCATCGCCATAATTGGCTAGCTTTTAATAAGAGAAGGTACTTATTGTTCTATGATGAAATAACATACTTTTAGATGGCTTTATTGAGTAGCAGGGAGAAGCGGAGATCAATATGGGGCTAAAGCCAATCAATAGTACCCTAGCACTCTGAATATGCCTCAAATCCATTTTGTAAATCACCTCTGGGAGCAAACCTTTAATCCTAAATTAGATCTCCAAATCCCTTTCTAGGCAGCCCCTTCTCCCCAGTCTTCCCCTTCCATTTTGAATTTTCTCATGGCCATTCTTGTGATAAATATTTGAACATCAGTGTGCTACTTCCATAACCTTAAGTGCCCAGCTTCCTACTGGGAGTTGAGTCAGTCAAGCTGAATGAAGAGGAAGGATTGTGACCATGGTGATTGACTCACAGAACTTGCATAAATTAAATTGCATTCATCATCCCAGTTGTCTCCGTCAAAGCTCTCTGTCCCTTTTCTAAAGGGCAAGAGGATTGTATGCTGCGAGGATGTAGAGAAATGAGAAGAGAAAGGGCACAAGATGCGGCCTACATGGATTCAGGAAATCGCTCCCCCGCAGCTGCAGCAGCATGAAGTAGTTCCATGACGAGAGAAAACATTTTGGCATGAGCATAGATGACGACTATAAAGCACATTGGTGGCTTTACTAAACTACGGCTCCTGAAATGGATACCCTCACTATAAATCATGTCTCATCAGATACAGTTATATGACTATATTACCCCTGTCATGTGTTTCTTACCTAGCTCCCCATACATCTTATTTAGACTTCTAACCATCTGATTGGCACACCATGTCCTCCCACAGCTCCTTTAATAAAAACAATACGGTTCATAATGACATCAATCAACAACTAGGCATCCCAGAGTCAGGTGACTGGGTATTGGCAACAATCTTAGAGTCTCCATGCTGTTTGCCAACCAGGAGCTACTTCTGGGCGATTGATTTCTTGGGGTTAGCAGAGCTTTATTGTGTATGCTCAAACTGCGTCACTAAAAACTGTACGCTCCAAGTCCATAAAAGATCAGCATCCCTGACAGAGAGCCAATGGGTAACAGTGACAAACCTCAGCTGCATCACTTGGAAGGACAATATCCTGTTGTTCAGTCAACAGCATTTTTGTGTCTCATTTATTGAATTTGAGTAATAAACAAGGAGATTTAGATTAAATAACTAATGACTGTGCCCCAATTTTTAAAGTGTCTCCCTTCCTTATTAAACTCCATTAAATCATGGTCTTGGGTTATAAAAATTTTCTGGTTAACTTTCTTGTTTTTACCACTCAGAAAACAGGAGCTACAGGGAACAGAAAAATTCTCTTCCTAAACCAACATTTT
>NW_021604792.1:806332-830823 GCF_004785775.1 Grammomys surdaster
TATATATATATATAATTTGGCCTTAAAACTAAGAAGCATTATCTTTTTATAAAAGGAAATAGAATAAACAGAAAATATAAAAATATAAAGTATTTGAGCACCATCTCTAAGCAGAAAAGAATTTATTTAAAAACAAGTCAACAATTTTCGGAAAATAGTGACATCTCATTCTCGTGGCCCTGAGGGAGTTCACTAGCTCTCTGTATCAGCTACTTTCTGTTGCCATGATAAAGCACCATGACCAAAAGCATCTCATGGAAAGAGTTTATTTTAGCTCATGTTCCCAGGAAGAGAGTTCATAATATTAAAGAAACATGGCAGCAGATAGATAGGCCAGGGAGCAAAGAGCCACCAGCAAGTGTAGAGAGACTATATTACTCCCAAAGGCTACCCCCAGTGACATGCTTCCATCAACTCCTGAAGGTTCCATACACACATCCATCACCACCTGAAGGTTCCATAACCTCCTTAAACTGCCCTACCGACAGGAAATGAAGTGTCTCAAATACATGAGCCTGTGAGAGACAGTTCCTAGTCAAACCCACCAGACTCTTCAAGGATAGAGAACACTTCAGAGCCAAGGGTCCTGCAGAGAATGTAAGACCTTCTTCCCTTGCTCCCTTTTCTATTTTTCCTTGTGATGTCACTACCATTTAACCAAGTCCACAATCCATAAAACTAAAAGAATCTTCGTGGTGTCCTTTCCTCGTGGCTGTCAACTGCTGTTGAATACCAATCGTATTGACTTTATCTCTTAAATGCATCTGCATCAGGTTTCCCCCTAGGCTTGATGGCATATGTCTATAATATAAAGTATGTTCCTAACTGGCTTCCCTGTAAAGAATCGAAACACAATCAAGTCTCCACAATTGGGGATATCATTTTAAAATGTAAACCTCCTACCTATGTTAATACAGTATTTCCAGGGTCATCCAAGGTCCCAAGGTAATCCTGACAGAGTTGTCTCTCAGAAATCAGAAACCGTAATCAAAGGAGCACCAGCTATGAGAGCATATGCCTTCTTGGCTGGTGGGATGGCTCAGCAGGTAAGCACTTGATGTGAAAGCCTGAGGACCTGAGCTCAGAATCCTAGTGTATGGTATGGTAGTTCATGTGTCTGTATTGCCTATGCTCCTACAGGAAGATGGGAGGTAGAAACAGGAGAATCCCCATAAGTTCATGTGTCAACCAGCCTGGTGTACACACAAGCAATGAATGACAGACCTTGTCTCAAACAAGGTGGGAGGGAAGAACTGACTCCCAAAGTTATCCTCTGACCTCCACATGTGTGTGGCCAAATATCCAAACAAACCACACACACACACACACATACACACACACACACGTACACACACACACGTACACACACACACACGGTGGGGGAGGGGCATAGTCAGTCCATCTTTCTGTTTATTATCCTCACCCCTAAGTCCTGGCATATTAATAACTTTCCCCAGAATATAACATGGTCTCTGTGATTCTTCCTTCTGAAGAATGTCTTATGCTTTACCTGATAAACTCATACATTTGTCTTAGATGTCTTCTCCTCACCCAATGATGTGGCTATAGATAAATGTCATTATCCTAACACTTGGGTGGCAGGTACTGGAAAATCAGGAGCCAAAACCATCCTTAGCTACATAGGGAATTCAAGGACAGCCTGAGTACACAGACCCTGTTTCAAAAACTAAACAAAACAAAAGAAACAAAAACAAAAAGAATTCTGTTCAAATCCTCTCTTGTCTCTTTCATCCTTCTGTAGTTCCACTAAGACCAGTCTACATAATCCTTCTACCTCTGTGGTTTATGTTCTTGCTATATTATGAATAAAGTAATACTTTATTGTTGTTTATAACCATAAGATCATTGCCACCACTGGACAGTTAATCTGTTTGTGGGTAAAGATATTTATTACTCAGCTTTTCAGCAATTACTTTTGAGAGCCTACTATGTGTCTAGAAAAATGAACAGATTTCTCAGGCAACCGAGTCAAACATAGGAAGATGTGGGTGATAGAAGAGAGAAAATGAACAGTGGGGGAGGGATGAATTTGGGAAGTATAACATGGAACTTATAGTCTTCCAAAAGAGAAGAAAGAAAACATTATTAGGGAGGCCGTCATTTAGAAAATAATATATTTTAATATTAATATGGGGCAGCAGAATGGTTCAGTGGGTGAAGGCACTTGCAGCTAAGCCGATGACCTGAGTTCAATCCCCATAATCTACACAGTGAAATGAGAAAATTTACACCTGCAACTTGTCTTCCCATTGCCACATGCACGTCATGAGGTGTGAACATACACGTAAAACATAGAAATGCTTTATTTTATTAACAATCACAAAAGAAAGCTTCTGACAACTGAAATGTATGGATCTCTAGAACAAGAGCAATGAATGGTAAACTATCTCAGCAAGGTGGAATGATTGACAGTTCAATTGAGAGAAAAATGCCTAGATTGGGAAGTTTAGGTTTTCTTTGTGTCTTCTACTTCTGTTGCTGTTATTTGTTCATGAGGTCTCCTGGGTATTTTAGGGAGTTATTTAAAAAAAACAAAAGAATACCTCTCTATGATGACATTTTGTTGAGAATCTGAAATACATATCTTAGATTTAATCACACACTCCTGTATGGGTGCATGGCCATTGAACTTGTCTTTCTCTTCTTTTTTCAAAAGAAGAAAGAGTTGATTTCATCTTACATTTCCAGGTCATTGCCTGTCACTGAAGGAAGGCAAGGTAAGCACTCAAGGCAGAACCCTGAAGGCAAAAACACAGTGTTAATTCTGACCAGGGAACTTAAAGCCAAGGAAGTGCAATAGAAACCATGGAGAAAATGTGCTTGAGAGATTGCCCATAAACCTGTACTTAGGTAGCCAAGAAATACCTGCCCAGGGAATGGTGCCACCCACAGTAGGCTGGGCTCTCCTACATCAATTAATAATCAAGACTACATTTCCTATTATCTTTCTCCAACACTGAGTCTTTGAAGCACTCCATAATCCAGTGTGTGTGTGTGTGTGTGTGTGTGTGTGTGTGTCTGTATGTGTGTGTGTGTGTACAGTGAAAAAAAATGACATCATTTGATCATTTGCAATAGTTATTTTAAAGTAGTTTACAAACGCAAATACAAAAGCTGAACTTTAAAAACTTCCAGAAGAAAAAGAAATTAGGCTTTGAGGTAACAAAGATTTTTTTTTTCAGTTAAGAAAGGCCTGTTCCTGGCTGGGATTTGAGTCATGAGTGGAGCTCTTACCTTGTTTACACAAGGCCTAGTGTTCATCACCAGCACAACAAGGAAAAACAAAACCAGACACAATCAGAAATGACTGCTTATAGAAGAAAAAAAGTGAGGCAACTTATCCATTCCAATTAATATTTTGTTTTCAATTTTAAAAAAAAAGAAAAAAAACTCCACAGGCTGGAGATATGGCTCAGGGGATAAAGTGCTTATTACATAAGTGTGGGAAGCCAAGTTTCTATCCCAGAAACTACATTTAAAACCAGACAATGTCACATATGCTACTGTAATCCTACTAGTCCCTACTGGGAGACAGGACTTGAAGACTGAAGACTCTGCAGAAGCAGGTGGGCCATCTTGATAGTGAACAAGAGAGATCCTGTCTTAAATGAGGAAGGTGAGGACCAATATCAGAGGATGTCTTCTGACCTCCATGCACATACATGTGCCTTCTCACACTCACACACAATGCACAACACTACTACTGCTACTACAAAGCACACACACACACACACACACACACACACACACAAAATAAAACTCCTTAAGGAAAACAGGCTGAGAAAAATAGTTATATACAAAGCCCAAAGATTTGAACTCAGAATTATAAGAATTTGACTAACAAAATAACTAGATAACTTAATTAAAAATGGACATGAAACATTTCATTAAAGAAGAAACATGGGATTTGGAGAGACAGCTCAGAGGTTAAAAGCACTGGTTGTTCTTCCAGAAGACCCACACTTGGGTCATAGCACCCACATAGTGGCTCACAACTGTCTTTAAGTCCAGTCTCAGGGGATCCAACACCCTCTTCCGACCTCTTTGGGCATTTACATGAAGGCAGACCGTCCATATACATAAAAAAGAAAATGAAAAAGAATTTTTAAAGAAACACAAATGTCCAATAATCATATAAAATAGTCTTCAGCACCATTGATTATCAAACAATAAAGGCCACAATTACAGACATAATGACAACGCTCCATGCTGAGACAGCTGAACTTAAAGAAAGGAGTGGGCGCACACACTGATGGGGGAGGGGGTAGAGCAGGTTGGACCCTCACCTGCTGCAGGCAAAGTATACTATAGTATACCCACTTCACCCGTGACAACAGTCTCACATCTAGATATTTATTTAAGGGAAATGAAACTGCATGTCCTCTAAACATCTCTGCATATGAATGTTTACTGTTAGTTTCCCTCATGATAGACATAAACGAGGAACTGTTCCTTGTCCAGCATCTGGACAGATACATAAGCTGGTCTACGGCCTGGTATACATTTAAGCAGTGAGAAGAAACAGACCATGACCATGTGCAGCAGGCAAACCTCAAAACACCACTGTGGGGAAGAACAGCCAGACACAAAACAGTACATTTCCACTTAAATAAAACACTAGATTAGATAAAGCTGGTGCACTCCTAATGTCTGAGGTGGGGGGTGTTTTTAATGGGAAGGACTGATGGGCATGACTTGTGGCTGGCTGGGGGCTAGGGGACACAGATGTACCCATATTTCAGTGTGAGTTAAGCATGAATTTAATACCCAGCCCTTTCATTGTTTGTATATGACGTTGCACTAACATGTGGACAAAGCAGCAGAGCTGGAGTTTTATGTGAGACGTGAAAACCTCAGACATCAGACACTTTTTGTGGTTATTGTCAGAGGCTTGAGTCATGTAACTATACAATCCAAGCGACAAACCACTGACACTTAGCCAGTGTAAGGTTTACCATTATCACAAGTTAAATTCATGTTGTTCCCCACTTCTTTTTTTTTTCTATTTGAGTTGGAAGTAATTCCCACTAAGAGGCTTACACAGTGCAAAATGTACTAAGCCGAGTGTTTATTTTGTCCATGGAACTCTTGATAGTTAAAGGTAGACAAGAGCTGTACACGTCTTTCCCCAGTGACTTCCTCTCTGGGACATACGCCATAAAGAAAACCAGCCTGTGATAACCTTCCAGAAGGGAATTTCTGCATCTGTGTGATAGAGTTAGTAAGATAGCTGTCAAAGACCCTGGAAAATAGGGCCTTTAAGGAATTGCGTGTCCGGGGTTGTCTAAATGAACAGTGAAATGCATCCTGGTTAGAGGAGGGCTCTGTTCTCAACCCTCAACCGGCCCTCTTGGAAGCAAAAGCAGAAAGATACAAATAAGAATAAACACAGTTCCAGCAAGACAAAGGAAGGAAACCTGGAGCAAACCAAACACAAACCATTCCCTGGGCTCAGCTGCCAAAGAGGGCCCTAACTGCTCAGGGTGAGAAACAGCCATCGAGAGTCCGCCAAGTAAGCAAGCTAGACATTGCTAAATAACGTGTATTTTGTCAGTTGGTAAAATTCGGCATCCTCCCCCCCCCCATCCCTTACATTTTACACAAAGCCTGTTATACCGGAAACTTTGCCCAGCAGCAGTGACCTGCCTCCCTACTGAGATTCCCAAGTCCTGGTGCTTGATCCCAGGCTCAAAGTCCTATGAATAATTTTCCCTTTTTCCATGTCCCTCTGAGGCACTGCTGTTCGGGTTCTGCTCTCTCTAACAGCAACAATCCATGATAGATTCCCTTCCGTTCTCCTGAATAACATGCTGTCTGTGGACATTCTGCTGGGTTCAGTAGAGACATCATGAAGAATGGCTTATATAGCACATGAACCGCATACATGCATATTAAAACCAACTTACCGGGAAGAAACTCAAACATTTCGTCACATCCCATCAGGAACTAATGAGCTTGAGTATAAGGTCATAGTCTCTTCCACTGAGATAGAATTTGAGGCCAGCATGTGATACGTGAGCCCCTGTCTCAAGAAAAGAAAGGAAAGGAGAAGAGATGAGGAGAGAGGAGGGGAAGGGGAAGAGGGGGTAAGAGGACAGGCAGGTAGAGGAGAGGAGGAAAGGAGAGGGGAAGGGAAGGGGAGGGGAGGGGAGAAGGGAGAGGAGAGGAGAAGAGGGGAGAGGAGAGGAAGGGAGGGGAGAAAGGAGGGGAAAAGAGGGGGAGGGGAGAAGAGAGGAAGGGGGGAGAGAGAAGAAGGAAGGAGAAGAGAAAAGGAGAGGAAGGGAGAGGAGAGAAAAGGAGGGGAGGGGAGAGGGGAGGGGAGGGGAGGGGAGGAGAGGGGAGGAGAGGAGAGGAGAGACATAAGGAATTAGGTGGACAAGCCAGACCACAATTCGTCTCGTCAGCCATAGTTGTTGAGGTTTGCTCTGTTGCTATATGTTATAATGCTAAAAACTGGCCACCAGGTTATGTTTGCCCCCAACGAGAAGATCCTCATGTATACCAAAAAAGAGATGCTATGTAACCTTGCCCCCCAAGTTATACCTGATTGGTCAACAAATTTGGTTCAAAGGCTTGGAGTCTGAGATAGAGACCACAGGAAGAGAGAGGAGGAAGGAAGAAGACACCATGGGGCAGTTGAATCCAGAACTCATAGTCCTGGGAGCCGGCTTGTTAGAGTAGGAGTGGCCCAGGTAAAACGTGGCAAGTGATATCTCGGAGTTACTGACAGGGAAATAGACAAGTTAGCATAGAGGGCTGGTATCCACCCAGCTCTATTGCTTTAAGGCTTATTATAAATATAAAGGCTTTGTGTCTTGTTTGGGAACTAAATTATCTAAGGTTGGGTAGGATCCCCAAATAATACCACAATTCATAGTAATAAATTTGCCCTTACAGGAAAAAAAAGGGAAGCAAATAATACACATCGAGATCTATAATAATAATAATAATAATAATAATAATAATAACTACTTTGTCCCTGCAATGGAGATCAAGGTAAGAGGAGTCACCATGGCAGAATCCACTAGAGGGATGGTCCAGCCTGCATCAGCCAGGACCAGAAGGGATAGATGAACAACAAGCTTGTGACAGGACTAGGGATGAGAATGAAGAGAGACCAGAGATGCTCAGAGATGCCTAGATGCTAAGAGGAGTAAGGTCTCTGCTTGAAGGACAGAGGTTCAGGGGGTTCTGTTTGTTCTAACCCAGTTACTCTTTAGACTGTTTCTCAAAGGATTAAAAAAACTCACTAAATGCACACATACCATGCACACATACACGCACACATGCACACAGGCAAGCAGGCACACATCACAGAAGTTGTCAACAGACCATCAGCTAGCTGCGGGTCCTCTGCTTCCTTTCTCCTTGGGCCCTCTGATGCTCAACAGGTGACAAAGAGACTGAAGACTCAGTCTACCAGCTGACATGTCCTTGTAATTTTGCTGTGGCCAGTGCTGCTTTGCCAGTTTTCCCTGATGCCACTTCAGCAGGTACCCTCTCCTCAACATCATCTGGGATACGGGACTCTAATATCTTTCTCTTGTCTTATTTTATTATCATTATAACAATTATTGCTGCTGTCTATTTTTATTATTATTTTGTAGTACAGGGATAGAACTCAGGGCCTCATGCTTGCTAAGTGCGATGGTAAACTTTGTCAACTTGAGTGGATTAATAAATGCCTGGGTCATTTTTGTGGCATCTTTTTGTGTGGGTGTGTGAAGCAGTTAGTGAATAGATTAACTGGGGCAGGACTATGGACGGCACATCTCATCTGCTAGGATTCCCCACTGAATAAAAGGAATAAAAACAAAGCCAGTTGAACTTCCTAATCCTACCAAGGTATGAGTCACATTCACTGTGAGTCACACTCTACCCAGTCACTGACTGAGAGCCAACTCTGCCACATGGCTTCCCCCAACCCTGATTGACAGTGTCCCTTCAAAGTAAGAGGAAAAACAAACAAACAAACAAACAAACAAAAACAAAAAAACCCTCCTCCTTCCTTAAACTGTTCCTGCCAGGCATTCTGTCATAGCAAGAAGAAAAGGAGATAGGGTACCAGGCAACATTCTAGCTCTGAGCTGTGTCTCTGTCCTTGAATTGGATGATTCTCATCCTTCTGGCTTCTCGTATGTCCTTTGGCCATGTAGGTTAGTCTTCTGCACTCCCGAGCCCTGGCTAACCCAGCATGTTACAGGAATCGGCTTTACTTTCTTATCCTAAAAATTCCATTCAGGCCCACCAAGTTGAAACCAACCTTACCAACCTCTCCTTGGTCCCCAGAGGGCTTATTTTCTTCATGCAAATGATTACAAACTCAGCCTCTCTCTCTTTTCCTCAGAATTTCTACCACATAACAGATGACAATGGAAAAAGAGAAAGAGTAGTGTTTTCTTCCTTTGGAAGCTGGTCTCCGCTCGATCAATTTGCTGTATTTAACATTCAAATTTTATGCATATGCTAATAATATGTCATTAAAATTCATGTGTATTCTGACGTCTTTCAGTTTCACTTCTTTTCCTACGCTTTACAATTTCTACTGAATACTGTTAAGTATTACATTGTAAGTACAATTATTTGGCAGCAAGCTTCTGTGTTCTATCCACATCTGAGAAAAAAACAGAATTTAAATACTAAAAATTTCCAGCCTTCATTGTATGCATTTTGGTCTTGCATAGTTTAGAATTCAGGTTTTGGGGTTTTTTTTTCACACACTTGAACCTGGGGGTGCTTGTGTGTGCTGCTGAACGGGCATCTACTATCCTCTGCTTCAAAAGAATCTGGAGAATCACAGAGCTAAGGACCTGGACAGTCATGGGAGCTTTGCTCCTGAGACACAAGCCTTCCTTCTACATATTATTATATTCTTCTACATATTATACATATCTGGATGATGTGGGTAGCTGCTTCTGTTTTCACATTTGGGATGTGCGGAGGCTCATTAATGACCATGTAAGTAATCTGACTGTCACAAAGTAGGTATGTATCTGGAGAGGGAGTAATTTTCAGATTTAACTTAAATAATGTGGATGTCTCTCTACTTTTACCTCGGTATTTCTGCTTGAGGTTCTGAAATAGAACTTCATGTCCACTCTTAAATAGTAATCTTCAGATCTCTCCACACAGCGGGACTCCATTGTCTCCACATCCTCTTGAGGATGTCTGTGCAGCTGTGCAGTGCCATGGCCCCAGCTCTCCCTCACTGGGTAGGCCTACTTTGTCTCCTTCAGTTTACCAGACCCAGCTGCCATCCAGAAGCCCTCCATCTCAGCTCCCTCCTACTCTGTCATATTGTAGAGCAATTGCTACAGAACCAGAGTCTTCACATAGCCCAGAAGACAGGAGTAAGATGCCACGGAGCTAGGAGACTTTTGACGCCATCTTTGGCTCGAGAGGGAGCATCTCACTGTAACTATTTTTAATACTATTTGATTGGTTTTCATCTTGGGAGAAACCTAAAGTCATTTTATCAGCATCTTGATATAAAATTAAGACTTCTCAATCATATACTGCTTGAGTTTGAGGTTAAGTTGTGGTCAGTACGAATAACCTTATCACACTACAAATAATGTGTTATGTCCAGAAAGATTTTATCAGTTCTTTATTTTTTTTTTTTTTACTATTTGAAGAACTGAAGGGTAAGTAGTGTGCAGACTTCGTTTAAAGAGCCTTTACTATGCTATACAAGGAAACATTACGCGTTCTGTTCTGTAACCTTCCAGCTACTGCACAGACCTAGACTTGGCTTGCACAGATGCTAAACTAATCATTTACCAATAATTTCAATGGGTCCTGAAATTTTGAACACATATGTCTAGTTATGTCTGTTCTCCCTTCAAGACAATAAAAATAACCAAAAAGGAAGCAAAAAGAAAATCAATTTGTTCCCACAACTAAATTATGTTTGATTGTATATCTTACAGACATACTGATGGAGTAAAGGAACCATCAGTCCTACCCAGCGCTTGTCACTGTGAGCTGCAATAATGGCTGCCCTAGGGGGCATGGCCACTGGTACTATAGTGGCACCAGTAATGGGAGTAACTGTCACTTTCTGATTATGTTTAAGTCCCATTCCACGAGATAAAATCCATACCTGGAGCCATTATTAGACCAAGAACCTATGACTAGACAGGTTATAGCCCCTAGAAGGAAAAAAGGAACCCCACCATTATTCTGCTAAACTGACATTAAAGGGACTCCTGACGATATCACTGTACCCATAAACTAATTCTCTCTCAACCCTCATCAGACAAGCTTCTGTCTGAAATAGATGAGGATTGCCACAGAGATCTACAACTAGCCACGGGAAAATAAGACAATGTGAATTGCTAAATTCTAAATAGAACATATCATTTACCTGTAGCATATAGTGAAAATAAGGGTATTCTCCTCCACAGAGATCATTGTAGAAGACACGGTAGAAACAACATAAGAGCCATAGGAAAATAGAGGAAGGAACGGTGTCTTCTGGATACAGTGGGGAAGCTGAATGTATGACCTCACAGTGGTTGTGAGAGCATGCACAAGAGGGAAGTCAGGCACCAAACCCCATCTCTAGCTGTTTAAATATTGACAGTTAGCTGCTGGAAATGGTAAGGACACTTTTCTCTAAGAGTATAAGCTGACCTGGCAAGCTGACCGTGCCCCATGGGAAGGCCACATATCCAAGAATATTTAGGAGGGAAAAATTGCTCTTGATGGGTTAGTTGTTTTTGAAAGACATAAATTTGGGTGGATGGGCAAGAAAGATGGATCAGGGAAGAGTTGGGGGCTAGGGAACATGGTCAAAACACAAACCACGTTTTACAACATTCTCATAATAAAAATGTTAAAGTATGTCTATATTTAGTCTGAGATATATAGATATATAGAGAGATAGATATACATTGTATACATATACATATATATGTGAAATTGCTTAACTGTAGCAATATACTTAACATTGAATCCCTGACCTAATTATTGCTATAACACATTACCTCAGCCTCTACTTTCACACGCCCAGTGAAAATATAAACCCTGCACCATTACAAATTCCAACGGCAGCCGAATACATCCAATTATAATCAGTTCCGTGAAGTCCCGCTCTGCATTAGGCATAATTAACCATGTGATAATAATCAGTATAATAACATTTAATGTGCTGCGGTAGCATTTATAAACTGCTCGCGTGGATTCTAGAAAACAGAGTCAGCTTCGATGCCAACCGTAACTGTCTGTAACCCTTTCCTGGTTGAAATTTCATGCCTGATTCTTAATAGAAAATTCTCAATATACCTACCTGAACAGGAAAATTTGAATTTGCCTAAGGACACTATATTTGTTGTTAATTTTAAAAGCCTCTCCTTTTCTCAAAATATTACTTACTATCATAACCTTTAATAAATTCATCATTAAATGTTGACACCCTAAAAGAGAACCTATTACTGACATTCTTTTAAAATGTTAAGCATTCCCCAAGTGGCTGAGATTTCTGCTAACATAATAGAGTGATTTAATAATCTTTAATTAATTGCACCTGCAATTTAAGAAGGGTATCACATGTGACTTATCTCAATAATGAAATTTTTCTTGGTATCTTTACAGGAAATGAAATTCATGTCCATTCAATGGGGAGAATCATTGTTTATTCTAACACATAGTGATTTTCTTTTAGAATTTTTATTGATATGTATTCACTGTCCATAAGCACAGGTTTTACAAAGACGTTTTCATAAAGCTTTCCATATGCTTCAGCTATACTTTCCTTTTCTTTCCACTCCCCACTCTCATTATTTTACATCCATAACTTCAGACATTCTCACTTTCTACTTTTGGGTTTTTATGCACATATGCAATTTTATACATACAGTAATTATCTGTCCTTAATCTACTTTGTTTTGCTTAATATGTTGAGAGATGGTGGTATCTGTTTTCCAGCAAATGACAGGATCCAGTTCTTTTTTTTTTTTTTTTGGTTTTTCGAGGCAGGGTTTCTCTGTGCTGTCCTGGAACTCACTCTGTCGATCAGGCTGGCCTCGAACTCAGAAATCCGCCTGCCTCTGCCTCCCAAGCACTGGGATTAAAGGCGTGTGCCACCACCGCCCAGCCCAGTTCTTTACAGATGAATAAACTCCATTGTGTACACATCCACTGTCTATCATCCACTCCTCATGATGAACACTGAACTGACTGGTTTTGTGTGTCAACTTGACACACACTAGAGGTATCACAGAGAAAAGAGCCTCCCTTGAGATGATGCCTCCATGAGATCCAGCTGTAAGGCATTTTCTCAATTAGTGGTCAATGGGGAGGATACAGCCCATTGTGGGTGGTGCCATCTCTAGGCTGGTAGCCCCAGGTTCTATAAGAAAGCAAACTAAGCAAGCCAGAGGAAGCAAGCCAATAAGCAGCATTCCTCCATGCCCTCTGCATCAGTTCCTGCCTCCAAGTTCCTGCCCTGTGTGAGTTCCTGTCCTGACTTCCTTTGGTGATGAACAGCAGTGTGGAAGGGTAAGCTAAATAAATGCTTTCCTCCCCAACTTGCTTCTTGGTCATGTTTTGTGCAGGAATAGAAACCCTGACTAAGACAGATACCCAAGCTACTTCTATAATTTAGCTATTGGAACAATACAGCAATAACGTGGCTGTGTAGGTGTCTCTGTACTGTTCCAACATAGGAACAGTATACATGGACCATGTGGTGGCCTCTGGGCTCGCTTACATAGTGGGTCACATGTTTCCATTCCTACCAGCAGTGAATAAGGTTCCCTTTTCCCATATTCTCAGCATCATTTGTTATACTTCATTTTAATGCCAGCCACTCTGCATGTGGTGAAATGAAGTCACAGTCTTGGTTTAAGTGTAGTAACCATCTTTATTGTACTTTTCCTCTCTGTAATTCTGAGGTCAATTAGGTTGGATATGAAGCAGCATTCCCAACCTTCATGCTCTTTACCCCTCTGGGCTAACTTCACTCACATCCTTAAATGACAATACTCACTAGAACTCGAAGTGTTTATTTTGCTAGAATGAAGAAGACAATAAACTCTACAGCATGGCCAAATTTAATTGGCTCTTCTATGATTTACTGGGCATTGAAGTCATGAGTCTAGACAGAACCTCAGTAAGGCTTAGAACCCTCTACACAAGAAGGTGTCTAACAACATTAGTTCTTGATGAGCTTTGGACGGGATTCTTATTATAAACACACTTACATGTTTTTTTTTCATCTCTTGTTTCAGGTGTGTGTGTGTGTGTGTGTGTGTGTGTTGCTGTCATGTAACTCTAAGGCCAGCCTTATGCATGCCAAGCAGACACTCTAACACCAAGTCCATCCATAACCCTGTTCCATGACAATTTGACTGGCATTCTCTCTGACTCTGTTTATTCTTGTATCTTTAAAAGCTACTCTGAATAAACCTTTTACTTGTTTGTGAGTTTTTGTATTTTTTTTTTGTTTTGATCAGTACTTGGTAACAAACCTAGGGTCTTTTGCATACTGAGTAAGGCATCTGCTATGAAGTTTAATTCTCAGTTTGCTTTTGAGACAAGGCCTCACTGTGTAACTCAGACTAGACTTGAATTCACTGTATAGACCAGGCTGGCTTCAAACTCACAATCCTCCTGCATCGTTTTCCAAACCCTGCTATTATAGGCATTCACTACCACATCTAGCTATGAGTTGCTTGTTTGCTTCTTTATTGTGTTGTATAGAGAACTAAACCAAGGTGTGTGTGTGTGTGTGTGTGTGTGTGTGTGTGTGTGTGTTATGCAAGTGTGCTGCCACAGAGCTATATATCCATCCCTTAATAAACTCTCAGCTATCCACCCTTCTAGGTAAGGGCTCTGTCACATTATATGTGCAACCACTTCATGTTCAGAAAACCAAAAACTGGCAGAGAATATCTCTCAGGATGCTTTCCATTTCATCGTTCCAAAATAAGAGTGGAAATCTACCGGATGACACCTGCATCTAAAAGGCTTTTCAACTGATAACCAAAGTATGCAAACTACCTTGATTCGGAGGAGAAATCCAGATTGCCAGAGCTTACTTGACGAGAGAATAAACTGGTATGGCTAGAGAAATCCATTCACATTTCATCTGTGCTAGGAAGAAGAAACAGAGAGGGATAAATAGGAAAGCCAAAAAGGCTCTCATCTCAGATACAATCTTGTATAATGGCCTCAGAGATTCACCTGCCTGTCTGCAGAGAGTTAAGGTGGTATCACTGAGATGTTCTCTCTTCTTTGAGTGTAAAGAAAACTATCACGGACTTAGATACCATTCCTTTTTTTCCCAGCCTGTGTCCCTATGTATTCCAGTGTGGTGGTTTGAATGAGAAATGTTCCCCATAACCTTAGGCATTCGTATACTTGGATTTGACTTGGTGGTATTTCTTAGTGAGGTTTGTATAATACTGCCTTGCTGAAGGAAGTCTGAGAGAAGGCTTTTGTATTACAAGGTCTCTTCTACTTTATTTGCTCTCTCTGCTTTGTGCTTGTGGCTTGCGATGTGACTATTTGCCCCTGAAACCATGTCTGCTGCTTGCTGCCATGCTTGCCCTCCATGGTGATTCTTCTGTAACTGTAAACCAAGATAGACACTCCCTTCTGAAAATTGTCTTGGTCATGATGTTTAATCTCAGCAACAGAAAAATTAATGACTATACCCAGGCTAGCCTTGAACTCAAAATCTTCCTACCTTGACCTCCTGAGTGGTAGGATTGCAAGCATGGACGCCATGCCTGGCAGGACGCTAACTCAAATCCCTACGTTATTTGCTCCTGTTTATAAATGATGATGGCTGATAACAAAATGAAGCCAAAAGAAAATGAGGAAACTATATGAAAGCACCACGATTCTTTTATCCTCAAAAAGAGAGCATATGGCTCATAAATATTGATATGAGAGGCAGGATCAGGAATGTTCTATCCTGGGGGAGGAGACTTCTCACCTGCTCTCTGTTCTGAAATCCCCCAAAGCACTCACTTACGCCAAAAATATTTGTCTACTGTGGACCAAGCCCTGTGCCAGAGATACAGACATAAATAATGCATGATCTCCGCTCTCACAAGACTTGCATTTTAATTAGAGAAGCTAACTGAAGTAAATACAGACTAACTACAGGGTGCTGTGATAATTGCTGAAAGTATGCCACAGAGGAAACAAAGGTTAGAAGGCAAGAAACACAGTCAGATAAAAAATAAAAACAAGGCAAAAATATGCAGAACTACCACACATGGCGGTCGGCCTGACAGAGCCCGTGCAGTGGCAGAAAGTTTCATAAAGCCATAGTGCAACAAGCCCACTACAGATGATAGCGAGTACGTGATGCAAGGAGAAAGGCAAAGATGATCTCCAACTGGTGACCCTGCCCTTCCTCTCCTGTCTATCATTCCACTCTGTACTGCCATCTCTCCTTATCTACCGAGCTACAATACAACCACTACTCACAAATATTCTCCACTCTTTCCCCTTTCTTGCTACGCCACATCTCATAGCAAAAGACAAACTTGATTAGACTCACTCTTCTTTGTCCCGCACAGGTGCAACTTTCCCTGAAAAGATGTGAGTAAATCTCCACTTGCCTCAGATAGGACACAAGTAACTAGGGTAGAGGCAAAGGAGCTGTCCCATCCGAGTCTAGATTTCTGAGCCAATGAGTGCACTGAGCTTGTTTACAGGAGCATGGTAGAGTGTTTACTTGCAGAAGCACGGGTGGCCCATTGTTAGAAAGCCCACTCCAACCTGGGAGAAAACTTATGAAAGCAGTATCCACGGAGCTCCCTGTGCAGCGTGAGGCTACTCAACAGGACAAAAATGACTCTACCAAAAATATTCGTAGTCTCTCCCCACTAATAGAAGCCCCTGGAAGGTAGAAAACCAGGTTGACCTTGAAAGATGTCACATTCTAGGAATGAAATGATTAGAATCTAAACCAGTTGAAACTAGATGCCCTTGGACCATCGGGTATGTCACATTTACAGTATACAATTCTCAGAAACAAATTGAACATGGTCTGAAAATATTTTTAGTAATATTTTCATTTTTTTAATAAAACTTGCACTTGTGGCCATGGATGCCATCAACAAAGCACAGTGCCCTAACTTCTTACTACTAAGTTCCGAATCCTATAGACCTCATTGCCGCCCACCAGCACCATAGGGTGATAATCAAGCCTTTACTATGAGAAGTCATGAGAGACAATCCAACACATACAACAGAAGTTAAAATACAAAAAAATAAAATAAACTTTTTCCGGAGAAGACATATTTGACAATAAATAATAAAGACTGCAAGGAAATTGTTCCTGATCCTGAACAGGAAGAGATGGTACCTAGACACTGAAGAATCTATGCATGTGTGTATTAGACAACAAAGGAAGAATGAGTTTTCTACTCACTGTCCTCTATCTCGCTTATAAATTACCATACTTCTTAGATACTTATGATATTTGTCATAAATTTAATCAAACTGTTATAACTCCCAGGGCTCTGGATTCCTAGAACTGGTCCTATTACTGTTCACCTGCCTGTTGGTTTTGATCTCTCTCCTCTATTCCTTGTAACTTATATAGTAGTATATCCAGGACATCTGTCTCTCCAAGGCCTGAGAGAATGATAGGGAAACTTCATCTCGGATACTGCAGCAATATGACTGCTTACACAAGGTCCCAACAATGACAATATCAATTGGGATGCTGATATAAAACAGGGAAAGCTCATGGGGCCCCACTCCTAGATGAAGAACTACAGGTAACTAAGGACCTTCTTAGGAAAGGAGAGTTAGCCTCTCCCAGGGGTAAGACCCCTAATTGGTTATCCAGTACCAAGTAGTCAACCCTGAAATCGTATACATACAAGTAACACTAAGTGGACCCAGCATGTTATACTTATGTATTTATAAATATATATGTAACAAAAATAAAAATGGTTATTCATTTGAAAGGGAGTGGGGTGGATTATGAGAGCAGTAGGAAAGAAAGGATATGGGAGGTGTTGGAGGTGAAAAGGAAAGAGGAATATGATGTAATTATATTTCAATTAAAATTTTTGTAAATGTTTTCAAGTCTTCCACTTTACTTTTTCAAAAAAATCCTACTTCAGATGGATATTTCGAAAACCATGCATATTTCAAATAATTCTATCTATGACTACCTTTCATGTTGCTGTAATAAAATATCTGTCTTAAGAACTTAAGAGAGAAAAGACTTTTCCTGGGTCACAGTTCAAGGGGCTACAGTCCATCCTGGTGGGGAAAGCACACCAACAGAAGCAACTTCAGTTGCGGTGGTAGGAGTTTGCTTCCAATTTGTCAGACCAGAAAGCAGACACAGGGAAGGAATCAGGACCAAACTATAAACCATAATGCCTACTCCAGTGGCTCAGTTCCTCCAGTCTGATTCTAGCTCTTAAGGTTTCCAAGACTTTCAAGATTGCGTGAGCAGCTGATGACCATCTATTCAAACACATGAGCCTGTGGGGGGACATTGTACATTAATCATCTTTGTAATCCTCTACTAAGAAACAAAAGTGTCCTATTTTGGCTACTTCCTGTCATCTTTCAATGTGTCATGATCCAAGAGATCAGGATGATCTCCTAGTGTTAATTCTGCCTTTCCCTAAATCAGTAGTTCTCAACTGTCCTAATGCTGAGACCCTTTAATTCAGTTCCTTAAGTTGTAGCGACCCCTAAACCATAAAATTATGTTCTTTACTACTTTATAATTGATCTTGCTACTGTTATGAGTCAAACTGTAAATATCTGTGTTTTCTGTTAGTCTTTGGGGGTTGCAACCCACAGGTTGAGAACCACTACCTAGACAAACACAGATTCTAGTTTCAAAAAAAGAATGCTGGAAAAAAGACCTCTTTTAATAGTTTATCAATGGATCATTCTTTAGCTGAAAATAAACTTGAACATCGACAGCATGCAAGAGTTGTTTCATTCTATTTAGAATACAGGCAAGAGCCTGAATGTCTGTCCCGTTGCATCTCATGCCACCCTCCTTTCTCTTAATTCTTACTGGTATAAGCCACACACAACCTCATCAAAGATACTTTCTCTATCAAAAATGCTTCCACTCAACCCTGTTTCTCCACTATCTAATGTTATGCTGTTATCCTATATAGTAATTCTGTTTTATTCTAGTCTCTTTCTTATTTGAATGTAAGCTTAATGAAGTTGAAGTCTTCATCATTTTTATTGTTGCAACTTCATTGCCTAAAACAGCTCCTGAAACACAGTAGGCATTCAATAAATATTTATTGTGCATGATAAAGTAACTTTCAGCATTACCAAGAAGCACTGTGGCCATAAACCTATGGAAACATGGGTGAGATTCAGTTGTTTCCATCAGTCACACAAAACGCATCCTGCACATGAGTTCCAGATGAAAACCTGACTTACCATCCTTCTTGGTGTCCTAAGTTCAGCCCAGTGTTTAAAATCTTAGACTCTTCTTCACATTTATTATACAATAAATTTCAGACTTCTATACATAACATTCAAAGTCACTCAGCCCAGTTATAAGTTTCGATCTCTGAATTTTTAGATTCTACTTACAAAATGTGAGTACCTAGAATATTGGCTTCCATTCCATGCCTTCACCCACAAACTTCCTTCTGCACATGCAATGCAATTCTATCCTTCAGGAGATGCTAGTATGTTCTAAGTCTCCATCACAATGTCTTAAATAACTTCAAAGTATCCCTGGCTTTCTCCCAAATTCTCAATAACATCAGCAGTATCTGTCAGTTCTTAGCAACTTCTTTAGTGGATTGTCAGTTTATGTTCCATGATATTTCTACTCAAAGAAATATGGAATAGTTGGGTAGGACAAATGTATTTGTATCAGTCATAGAGTTATGGCTGTAGAGGTGACTCAGATAGTAAAGTGCTTGTCATGTAAGTGTGAGAACCTGAGTTTAATCCCAGTGCCCATGAGAAAAAAAATCTAGCCAGAGTTATGAAACCAGGGACAAGATAACTGAGATTTTGCTAGTCAATCAGCCAAACCAAATCAATGATCTCTAGATTTGATGAGAGACCTGCCTCAAAAAGAATATGGAAAAGAATATAGTTGAGGAACACATATCACACAAACATACACCACAGAATTGGGGCTATAATAGGTATCTAATAAATTAACTAATGTGTGGACACATATACTATGCATAAGTCATAAGTGCTTCTGTCTCTGATATTATACTGAGGAGCTGTTCTGAGTCAAGATTGTTTATAGCTTGAATACTGAAGGAAGAATGTGATTCAATTGGAAATTTACATTCCTTAATATGACATGGCAAAGACTTAAAGGCCAGTTTTTACAGATGTAATTTATAAATATACAGCACTCAGAACAGAAGGTGTAGAAAATAAAGAAGAGAGGACTCCTTCTCTGGTCTCTTTTTCCCCAAATTCAGGAACATATGTATAAAGTTCCCTGGGAAGTTGTTCAGTATGAAAATTTGCTCACTAATTCTCTTTCTTCCTGCCTTTACTCTTCAGATTGAGTTTAGAGCACCAAGACATTGATCCTCAGCCAATAGGAAACCCTTCATTCCTCAACTCTGCATGCTTATTAAGCACTGATGAAGGCACAGAATACTGCTTTGAACTTGCAGGTTATGTTTCCATACCCAGGACCCCACAATGTCTCTGGAGTCCTTAGAGGGACTGCCCCAGAAGGACAACAGATGTCACCCTCATGTTTCCCTAATTCTCCTTCTCTTCAACCTGATTTTGTTTGTTCTTTTAACTCTTTTTAGAAAGAGAACAGTATTCTTGGTTCAAAAATATGGGTTTGCTTTATTTTGCATAAGTTTGCATAATGAAGCAATAACTCAAAATATGGGTAAATAAATTCATCAGTCAGCCTAAATCATTGTATTCAAGTTCAACATTGGTGGTACTACACATAAAAAATACCTATAATTTTTAAGATAATCACAATCTGGATCAAGAAGAGGTAAGAGTCTTCTGTAATGGCACAGCCTACCAAGCTTGTGAGAGCCCTTGGAGTCAGTCTGTTTTCACTAACTAACTCTACAGAGTGTGAACTGGGACCCTTCTTTTCCACCAGTGCTATTGATATAGCTCAGATGTGACCCCTCCAGAGAAGGCATTTATTAATGTCTTTGTTTTGGGAGCCCTAGCATTTTTTTTTCTGCACATGGTCAGATAATCCTTTTTTTTTTTTTTCATTTGAAACTACTATATTTTTCTTCACTACCCCATTGGACAATTTTTTTTTCTAAATGTGTGACTTTGCATTGCTCCCCATTAAAATGACCTGTGGAGTCCATCCTAGTACTTTGGGAACATGATCTACAAGTCTGAAATTTCAGCAAGTGACATAGATACTTCCTACTGACATGAAATTTTTGATCCCTTACTATATGAACACACACACATACACACACACACACACACACATACACACACACACAATCATATTACAAGCACATTCCTCCTTCTGAGAAAAAGCTATATACTAAGCATATAGTGGAACATAGAATTTTTCTTTTGCATCAGTCATTGGAAGGAATGATGATTGACCTAGAGGAGGGTGGCCAATCACTGGGAGATGATGGAAAATCGTAACACCATTCTGAAAATCTGTTTCTCATTTTCATTCACTGGCAAATATATCTGATTAAGAGTCAGGATCCTCCATAGTCTGTAATTCGCCTGCATTCCCATCTGGAAATGAAACATATTTGAGCCACATGACTCCTTCTGACTTCAAGAGGCTAAGCATGTGGAGATGATTGAAAGTACATAGAGAAGAACTGTCTGCAATGTCAACTATCTGAAGGTTTTAGGAATTAATAAAGTACTACAGATCACAGTTGAACCAAGTAAGTATATTAACTACATGAAAGATTTAGACATTTTCCTTCTCTCTTCTGCTGAGAACAAATTTTACAAGTCCAGTTGTCTTTGTAGCTGAGTTTTGTTATTTTTATTGTTTCAGTTTTAGAGTTTTTATGAATGAGTACAATGTACTTTCATATTGTCCACATCCTTTAATTATTCTTTCCACGTCCCCCACACCAATGTCAGAAATTCTACATATATCCAGTTGGAATGTGAGCATGATCAGCTTATCAGGAGTCTTATCCCTGAAGAAAATTTACACACACACACACACAGAGCCACCAACTACTTTAAGTCCTTTCTCTGTTAATTCTGGAATATTGACTGATGTGGTCTCGTACAAGTCTTGTACAGGAAACCACGTAGCTACAGTGGTCCTCCTATGTATGGAAATCACTGTCTCACTAGTGAGACTAGTCCTCTTGGTCCTCTGACTCTTACAATCTTTCTGTATCTCTTCCATGATGCTTCCTGAACCTACAGTGGAGACGTTGTCTTGTAGATGTCCTCTTTTGAGATGAGGAATATACAGCTGCTAAATCTCTGCACATTGATCAGTCATAGTTTTCTGTTATGGCTTCTATAAAAAAAAGAAGCTTCTGTAATGAGGGATGAGAGATGAATTAATTAAGAAATCCTTCATTAGCGGTTTTATCAGTCTTTCTCACGGCATTTCTCCCTAGTGCTCAGGTAACTCTATGAAGCTGGCTTATCTCAAACAAGTCCTCCCAGTGGGGTCACATGTAGTGGCTTTCTGTTAGCTTTCCTGTCCATCACTAAAACATGTGGAGCCACAAGAAGGCTAATCAACAACATTCCACAAATATCAAGTAACTAAGTTATAGCCTAGCTAACCCATGTCAAGTGGATGGATACACATGGCCTTCTTTCTAATGTTACCCAGGTGTTTCTAATGAGGTAAAGGCAATTGCTGAGAGAAGTGCTGTTCACGATGACTACCCTAAGAAATGTCCTTGGAATTAGAAAAGACAACAAGTACACTGAAAGAAGTATAGTATCCAAAGGCTCAGCAGATCAGCACACCTGCCCCTCTGACCACCCCAGAGTCTGCAGGTCTCCCAGGAAATCTGCCTTACCAAGGGACACAGGTGAGACCCCTACCCAAATTACTGCCCCAGCTGCAACCCCCACAGAGCCCAGCAGACATGGGACACCTCCTTCTGTGAAACCTCCATCTTCCTTCCTGTCTGCACTTCCCTGGGGGGTGTGGGGGTGGACTGGTGTGCCTGCTCCTCCCCCCATATCCCACAGCCAGCCCCCTTCCCAGGATATCTGCCGTAAACAAGAACACAGGTCATAGGAGAACCGCCCTAACTAGGAACATAGCAGGACTACTCTAACCAAGGACACAGGTATGCTTCCCCCTACCCAACCAAAGACAGCAATGTCTGCCTCTCAGGAAGCCTGCTTTAACCCAGGTCACAGAGGTTAACTTGGATCCAGACAGAGACACCCAGGCAAGTACAAGAACATACGCAACAGAAACCAATGCAATTCAGAACCCAGTTCTCCCAGCACTGCAAGCCCTGGATACCCTAACATACCTGAAAAGCATGATGCTAACCTAGAGGCCTTTAAGGAAGATATACATAACTCACTTAAAGAAGTACAGAAAAACACAGGCAAACATGTAGAAGCCCTTAAAAAGGAAACAAATCCCTTAAAGAAATATGGGATGGGGGGAGAAATACAGGAAAATACAATCAAAAAAGTGAAAGAATTGAACAAAGCAGTACAAGATCTTTATAAAAAAAAAAAAAGGAAGTAGAAACAATAAAGAAATCACAAATGGAGCCAACCCTTGAGATGGAAAACCTAGGGAAGAGGTTATGAACTAAAAATGATGTGACCAACAGGATACAAGAGATAGAAGAGAAAATCTTAAGTATAGAAGATACAGTAGAAAATATTGACACAATGGTCAAAGAAAATACAAAGCATAAAAATGTTCTAACCCAAAACATCCAGGAAATTCAGGACACAATGAAAAGACCAAACATAAGAATAATAGGAATAGAAGAGAGCAAAGATTCCCAGCTTAAAGGGCTAGAAAACATATGCAACAAAATCATAGAAGAAAACTTCCCTAACCTAAATAAACGTACAAGAAGTTTACAGAACACCAAATAGATTGGAACAGAAAAGAAAATCTTCCTATCACATAAAAGTCAAAATACTAAATGCACAGAACAAAAAAAGAAATTAAAAGCAGTAAGGAAAAAATGCCAAGTAACATATACAGGCAGACCTGTCGGAATTATACCAGACATCTCAACAGAGACTGTAAAACCAGAAGATCCTGGACAGATGTCATGCAGATGCTAAGAGAACACAAATACCAGTCCAGGCTAACAAACTCTCAATCATCATACATAGAGAAGCCAAGATATTCTATGACAAAATGAAATTTAAACAGTATCTTTCTACTAATCAAGCCCTACAGAGAATACTAGAAGGAAAACTCCAACACAAGGAGGGTATCTACACCCAAG
The DNA here is from genome assembly GCF_004785775.1 of Grammomys surdaster. Lineage (NCBI taxonomy): Eukaryota > Metazoa > Chordata > Mammalia > Rodentia > Muridae > Grammomys > Grammomys surdaster. Next base: position 829,738 of record NW_021604792.1, read on the forward strand.
AAAACACAAGACATTGATGATCTCACAATAAACCCAAAGGAAGATAAACAGATAAACACACACACATACACACACACACACACACAATGCCACCTACAACAACAAAAATAACAGAAACCTACAATCACTGGTCTTTAATATCTCTCAACAAACATCAATGGACTCAATTGCCCAATAAACAGGCATAGGCTATCAGACTGGATATGCAAGAAAATCCAGCATTTTGCTACATACAAGAAACATACCTCGGTGACAAAGACAGACACTACCTCAGAATAAAAGGCTGGAAAGACATTTTTCAAGCAAAAGGTCCCAAGAAACAAGTAGGAGTAGACATTCTAACATTCGATAAGATAGACTTTCAACCAAAAGTTATCAAAAGAGATGGGGAAGGACATTTCAACTCATCAAAGGAAAAATCCACCAAGATGAAGTCTCAATTCTGAACATCTATGCCCCAAATGCAAGGACACCACATTTATAAAGCTCAAAACACACACTGAACATCACACAATAATAGAGGGAGAATTTAACACCCCACTCTCACCAATGGACAGGTCATCAAAACATAAATTAAACAGAGACACAGTGAAACTAATAGAAGTTATGAACCAAAAGAATTTAACAGATATATACAGAACATTTCACCCTAAAACAAGAGAATATGCCTTCTTCTTAGCACCTCATGGTACTTTCTCTAAAACTGATCATATAATTAGTCACAAAACAAGCCTCAACAAATACAAAAAGATTTTTAAAATCCCATGTATCCTATCAGATCACTATGGACTTAGGCTAGATTACAATAACAACAAAAACAACAGTAAGCCCACATTCATGGAAACTGAACAATTCTCTACTCAATGATAACTTGGTCAGAGAATAAATGAAGAAAAAAATTAAAGGCTTTCTAGAATTCAATGAAAATGAAGACAAGACATACCCAAACTTATGGAACACATTGAAAGCTAAGAGAAAAATTCACACCACTAAGTACCCTTGTAAAGAAATTGGAGAGGTCCTACACTAGCAACTTAACAGGATACCTGAAAGCTAGAAGGAGGAGGACGAGGGGTAAGGGGAGGG
>NW_021604792.1:830923-834674 GCF_004785775.1 Grammomys surdaster
GGAGGGGGAGAGGGAGAAGGAGGAGGAGGAGGAGGAGGAGGAGGAGGAGGAGGAGGAGGAGGAGGAGAAGAAGAAGAAGAAGAAGAAGAAGAAGAAGAAGAAGAAGAAGAAGAAGAAGAAGAAGAAGAAGAAAACACATCTAAGAGGAGTAGATAGGAGGAAATAATCAAAGTCAGGGCAGAAATCAGCCAATTGGAAACAAAGAGAACTAAACAACGAATCAACCAAACCAAGAAATGGTTCTTTGAGAAAATTAACAAGATAGATAAATCCTTAGCCAAACTAATAAAGGACACAAAGACAGTATCCAAATTAACAAAAATCAGTAATGAAAAAGGAGAAATAACAATAGAAACTGAAGAAATTCAAAAAAATCATCAGATTTTACTAAAAAAGGGTATAGTCAACAAAACTGAAAAATCTAGATGAAATGGATGGGTTTTTAGACAAATACCACATACCTAAGTTAAATCATCAGGTAAACTATCTAAACAGCCCCATATCCCCTAGGGAAATAGAAGCAGTCATTAAAACCTTCCCAACCAGAAAAAGCCCAGGTCCAGATGCTTTTAGTGCAGAATTCTACCAGACCTTCAAAGAAATGCTAATGCCAAAACTCCTCAAACTATTTCACAAAATAGAAACAGAAGGAGCACTACCTAATTTATTCTATGAAGTCACAGTTACTCTGATACCTAAACCACAAAAACACACAACAAAGAAAGAGAACTTCAGACCAAGTTCACATATGAATATTGATACAAAAATACTCAATAAAATTCTTGCAAACCGAATCCAAGAACATGTTAAAACCATCATTCATCACGATCAAGTATGCTTCATCCAGGGATGCAGGGATGGTTCAATATATGAATATCCATAAACATAATCCACTATATAAACAAACTCAAAGAAAAAAGTCACATGATCATCTCATCAGATGCTGAAAAGGCCTTTGAAAAAATACAACACCCCTTCATGCTAAAAGTATTGGAGAGATCAGGAATTCAAGGTCCATACCTAAATATAATAAAAGCAACATACAGCAAACCAACAGCAAATTAAATAAAGAGAAACTTGAAGCAATCCCAGTAAAATTCAGGACAAGACAAGGCTGCCTACTCTCTCCCTATCTCTTCAATATAGTAGTCTAGCTAGTTCTAGTTCTAGCTAAGTTCTAGCTAGAGCAATAAGACAACAACAGGAGATCAAGGGGATACAAATTGGAAAGAAGAAGTCAAGGTATCATCTGTTTGCAGATGATATAATAATATACATAAGTGGCCCCAAAAATTCTATCAGAGAACTTCTACAGCTGATAAACAACTTCAGCAAAATGGCTGGATATAAAATTAACTCTAACAAATGAGTAGCTTTCCTTTCATAAACAGGCTGAGAATGAAAATAGGGACACAACACCGCTTCATAATAGTCATAAAATTTTAAAATATCTTAGTGTAATTCTAACCAAACAAGTGAAAGATCTGTATGACAAGAACTACAAGTCTCTGAAGAAAGAAATCGAAGAAGACCTCAGAAGATGGGAAAAACTCATGCTCATGGATTGGTAGGATTAACATAGTAATCTACATATTCAATGCAATCCCATCAAAATTCCAACGTAATTCTTCACAGGCATGGAAAGAGAAATTCTCAACCTCATGTATAAAAACAAAAAACCCAGGATAAGGAAAACAATTCTCAACAATAAAAGAACTTCTGGGTGAATCACCATCTCTGATCTCAAGCTATACTACAGAGCAGTAGTAATAAAAAACCGTATGTACTGGTACAGAGACAGGCAGGAAGATCAATGGAATAGAATTGAATAGCCAAAAATAAACCCACACACTAATGGACACTTGATCTTTGACAAAGAAGCCAAAACCATACAGTGGAAAAAAGACAGCATAGTCTAATTGGCGGTCAGCATGTAGAAGAATGCAAATTGATCCATATTTATCTCCTTGTACAAAGCTCAAGTCCAAATGGATCAGGGACCTCCACATAAAACCAGATACACTAAATCTAAAAGAAGAGAAAGTGAGAAATAGCCTCGAATACATTGGCACAGGAGAAAATTTCCTGAACAGAACATGAATGGCTCAGGCTCTAAGATCAACAATTGACTAATGGGACCTCATGAAACTAAAAAGCTTCTGGAAGGCAAAGGACACTGTCAATAGGACAAAACAGCAACCTACAGATTGGGAAAAGATCTTTACTAACCCTACATCCAATCAAGGGCTAATATTCAAAATATACAAAGAACTCAATAAGTTAGACTCCAAAAAAAACCAAGTAACCCAATTTTTAAAATGGGGTACAGAGCTAAACAGAAAATTCTCAAAAAATAGAATCTCAAATGACTGAGCAGCACTTAAAGAAATGTTCAACATCCTTATTCATCAGGGAAACATAAATCAAAACAACCCTGAGATTCCACCTTGTACCAATCAGAATGACTAAGATCAAAAATTCAAGAGACAGTACATGCTAGTGAGGATGTGGAGAAAGAGAATACTTCTCCATTCCTGGTGGGATTGCAAATTGGTACAACTACTCTGCAAATCCATCTGGCAATTTCTCAGAAAATTGGAAATAGCTCTACCTGAAGACCCAACTATACCGTTCCTGGGAATATACTCAAAAGATGTTCCACCATACCACAAGGACAAATTCTCCACTATGTTCACAGCAGCTTTATTTATAATAGCCAGAAACTGTAAACAACCCGTATGTCCCTCAACTGAAGAATGGATACAGAAAATGTGGTTCATTCACACAATGGAATACTATTCAGCTATTAAAATGAAGACATTAAAAATGAATTTTGCAGGCAAATAGATGGAACACTCAATCTGAGTGAGGTAACCCAGACTCAAACGGACATGCATGTATATCCATCATAAGTGGATACTAGCCAAAAACTTCAGAATACCCATGATAAAACTCACAGACCATAGGAAGCTTAAAAAGATGGAGGGCCCATGTGTAAATATCTGAAATCCACTTGATGAGGAACAAAATAATCATAGGAGGCAGAGGGTGGGGACTCGGTAGGAGAGGGGAAGGGAAAAAGGAGGGCCAGGATCAGGTATGGGGAGAAACAGGAGGGATGTCCACAGGGCCAGGAGAATGAATAAAAATATGGAGTAGTGGGGATGAAGGGGCAGGGAGAACCCCTAGAATGTCCCAGAGACCTGGGATGTAAGAGGCTTCCAGGACTCAATGGGGATGACGTCAGCCAAAGTGCCCAACAGTGGGGAGATGGAAAGAGAAGAGATCACCTCCAGTAGAACAACAGTGTCCACTAGCCCAGACCCCTGAGAGCTCCCAGACTCTAAAACGAAAACTAAGGAGCATACATGGGCTGGTCCATGGTGCTCCCACACGTGTAGCAGAGGACTAAATCACCTAGCCTCAGTGGGAGAGGATGTGCTTAATCCTGTGGAAACTTGATGCCCCAGGGAAAAAGGATGTAGGTGGGGGTGAGGTAGGGGTAGGTGGGCATGTTGGAGAGCACCCTCTCAGAGGAGAGTGTGGGGATGGGTGAAGAACTTGGGGAGGGGGGACCGGGAATGAGGGCAAATTTTGAAACGTAAATAAATAAACTAATTTAATAAAGAATAGGAGGAGGAGGAGGAAGAGGAGGAGGAAGAAGAGGGAGGAGGAGGGGGAGGGGAGAGGGAGGGGGAGGGGAGAGGGAGGGGGAGGAGGAAGAGGAGGAGGAGGAAGAGGAGGAGGAGGA